>NW_015167057.1:2779817-2792737 GCF_001447785.1 Gekko japonicus | reverse complement strand
GCCTGTTATGCTAATGAGTTCCTGCTGGGCGTGGCCAACTCAGGAGCCAGCCGGAACTCCGTTCCTGTGCGTTCCTGCCCAAAAATAGCCCTGATGTTTAATGTTTTAAACTGAAATTGTATTTATTCAATGATGTTACCCACCCTGGGCGGGATATAAATGCAAATAATAAATAAATAAATAAATATGATTGGATATAGGGTTGCCATCTCTGGGTTGGGAAATTCCTGGAGATTTTGGGGGTGGAGCCTGGGGAGGGCGGGGTTTGGGAGGGGAGGGGCCTCAGCCGGGTATAAGGCCATAGAGTCCACTCTGCAAAGCAGCCTTTTTCTCCAGGGGACCTGATTTTGGTCTGGAGATCAATTGTAATAGTGGGATATTGCCATGTGCCACCTGGAGGCTGGCAACCCTACACTGGAATGGCCACTTGCCTGGCCACCTAAGAGGGTTGCCAACTCTGGATTGGGACATCCCTGGTGAAAGGGTTGCCAGCCTCCAGGTGGTGGCTGGAGATCTCCTGGGATTGCAACTGATCTCCAGGCGACAGGGATCAGTTCCCCTGGAGAAAATGGCTGCTTTGGAAGGTGGACTTGGTGGCATGGAAGTCCCTCCCCTCTCCAAATCCCACCTTCCTCAGGCTCCACCCCCAAACTCCAGGTACTTTCCAGCCTGGAGCTGTCAAACTTACCTGGTGATGTGGGGAACAGTGGCTGGGGAGGGCGGAGTGTGGGGAGAGGAGGAAGCCCAGGAGGAATGTTGATACCATAGACTCCATCCTCCAAACCTGCCATTTCCTCCTGGGGAACTGAGAACTCTAGACCCCACCTAGAAGCTGCCAAGCCTGAAGTATCTGTGCCCTTGGAGCACCAAAAGGGGCAAAATAACTCCCCCTCCCCAAACATAAATAAGTAAGTACATTTATTACAGTCATTGACCAGTACACAGTAGAAGAAGTAAAACCCCAAACTTAAAACATTTCTGTTCCCTATACAGGAATATAATATTTGTAAAATACATATATAAACCACTAATAACCTAAAATATTAAGTGATATAACTTAAATTACCGTATTTTTCGGACCATAAGACGCACCTGACCTTAAGACGCACTTAGTTTTTAAAGGAGGAAAACAGTGAAAAAAATATTCTGAACCTTCGGTCCATAAGACGCACTCACTTTTCCTCCCACTTTTTTTGGAAGAAAAAGTGAGTCTTATGGTCCAAAAAATACGGTACTTATAAAACCATCTCTAAATTATCAACTAGCATGACTTATCCATATTTTCCTCAGCTTAAATCCCCAAACATAGTTTTTGTGTGCAGAAGTTGCTTAGGGGGGAGGCAGGAACCTTCCTCCCCACCCACCCGGCTTTTGTTCTGTGCCTTGGGTTGCCAACCTCCAGGCTGTGGTGGGATATCCCCTGGGACTACAACTAATCAGTGTTCCCTCTAAGCTGAGTTAGTGTGAGCTAGCTCACAGTTTTTTAGCCCCCGGCCCCCATATTTTTGTCTTAGCTCAGGAAGGATGGCTCCAGAGCAAACTAATTTATGCAGTAGCCAAATCGCTCACGCACAACTGTAATGCCAGTAGCTCACAGAGTAGAATTTTTGCTCACGAGACCCCAGAGCTTAGAAGGGAGCATTGCAACTTATCGCCAGGCAACAGAGCAGTTCCCCTGGAGAAAACGTCTGCTTTGGTAGGTGGACTCTATGGCATCATACCCCACTGAAGACCCTCTCCTCCCCAAATCCCACTCACCTCGGGCTCCACCCCCCAAAATCTCAAGGTATTCCCAACCCGGAGCCGGCAACCCTCTTTGTGCCTCTTTGGGGTCTCCTTTGTCCAAAGAAGCAGTTCCCTGTAGCTGCAGGGTGACTACGGGGCACGTGGGGAAACAACTGTTAAACAGGTGGAAAAAACATAACATGTAGTTGGGCAATAATTGCCTCTTGGTGACCAGATAGGGGGAGCATTTTTAAATCTGAAGAGACTGTGGCATATTGAAAAGAAAGTAAAAATGTGCATGGACCTATTCACAAGGCCATGTGGGAGGTTCATGGGGCGTGACCTAATATGGAAGCGTTTTATTACATCACACAAAGGGATGTTCCAGAATGAAGAGGGTTAGCTTGATGGATCGTGCAGGAGATGAGTTCTGTCCAAAGCAGATGGTGCTGTAGCCTTGACTTAAAGCGTCCTTGGCAACTGTATGAAAGAGATAAATTCAGCAGCAGCTATGCGGTTATTTCTAGTGTGAATACGCTATGATGGACACAAGGTACACATGTTAATTTCTGCTTCTCATGAGACGGTTATAAGGCTTGCTGTGGGTGGGAAAACAATGGCAACCCATGGCAGGAGTTATTGGGAGCATGAGTTTAAAGGTCCTGGATTAAGGAGCTGGAGTACCTCTGGTCTTGTGCAGACTGCTTTGGTCCCATCACTGAATATCCCAGAATATACCCTTACGGGACTACTGGAAAGAAGGACTTCCTAAAGCAGGGGTGTCAAACAAGGCCCGGGGACCGGCCCATCCAAGGCTCTTCTGCAGCCCACGAGTGACTGGTACAAGGGAGGGGACAGGGGATTGCTTGGGGGTGGGTGGGCGGAGTCACTCCGAATGTGGCTTCAGCATGGCGGAAGAACCTTGTCTGTAGCAGGCAAGCAGCGTGGGAGTGTCTGCCCAGGGCTGCACCGCTGGCTCTCCAGTCTGCCCATCTGGATTTTGCTTTGCCCTCCCCTCCCAGCCCGTGGGGCCTTGTAGTGAGGACACACCAACTCAGACTTGACCAGTTGCTGTCCTTTAAAGTTTATATCTCTGGTACCTGGCATTTGTTTTATGGCACACGTGCCCCCGGTCCGACGAACTGACATTTATGTCCGATCCGACCCTCGTAAAAAATGAGTTCGACATCTGTGCCATAGAGTCTGCTTTGCGAAGCAGCCATTTTCTCCAGGTGAGCTGATCTCTGTCACCTGGGGTGCGGGGGAGCAGAAAAAGAAAGCAACTTTAACTTGAGATGCGTTCTCCCCCCCCCGCCTACAGATATCATTGGATAAATAAATATAATTATTAATATCTGTTTTTAAACCCCATTTTGTTTTTATTTTTGGCAGTCTCATTTAATGTTAATAACAAGCAAATCTGCACTCAGACATCTGATGTTTATTCTATGTGGCTCTTGTGTTAAGCAAGTTTGGCCGCTCCTGGTTTATATCTTTGGTACCTGGTATTACGTTTTATGGCACACGTGGCCTGGCCTGACAAAGTGATGTTTATGTCACATCCGGCCCTCGTAGCAAATGAGTTCGACACCCTTGTCTTAGAGGTTACCTGTAGCTAGAGTTGCCAACCTCTGGGTGGGACCTGTAGATCTCAGTTCCCCTGGAGAAAACAACTGCTTTGAAGGGTGGACTCCAGTGTTCCCTCTAAGCTGTGTGCATGAGTGGCTGTTTCTTAACACGAAGCCCTGCTCAGCTACAGTCTGGAGCCGCGCAGGGTCTTGCACTGCCCATCGCCCATTTTAAGATTACAGCAGTTCTGTTCTGCTCAGGATGTGAACTGTCCTGCTCAGTAGGGGGGGGGGGATTAGAGGGAAACATTGGACTCTATGGCATTGTACCATGCTGAGGCCTCTCCTCCAACCTCACCCTCTCTAGGCTCCACCCCCAAGATCTCCAGGTATTTCCCAGCCCAGAGTGGCAAACCCTAACCAGTTTAAATAAACTAGGAGCCACCCCCACGACTTCCACCAACAATCGTGGCTATGGGCCCTGGCTTATGCCATCGCGAGACCAGGAAGATCTTCGAATTTGAAAACTGCCTGTTTTATAAATATTTCTGCACGCCATCGTGAGTGACTAAGAACTATTGCTAGCACCTTATGTTTTTATGATCTTATTGCATTGAATTGTTTTAAATGTTTTTATGTGGTTTTAATGGTCTTTTGTACCAATTTATGTGAGCCGCCCTGAGCCCACTTGCGGGGAGGGCAGGATACAAGTCAAATTAATAAACAAACAAATAAAAATAAATGCTCCCTCTAAGCTGTGGAGCCTTGTGAGCAAACATTCTACTTTGTGAGCTACTGGCATTAAAGTTGTGAGCGAGCGATTTGGCTGCTGCATAAATGAGTTTGCTCTGGAGCCCTCCTTCCTGAGCGAAGACAAAACGTGTGAGCCGGAGGCTAAAAAACTGTGAGCTAGCTTACACTAACTCAGCTTAGAGGGAACACTGAACCCTACCCCTGGCATGAATTGAAAAGGGAAAGATGGGCTTCTGAACATGCCTGGTGATTTATTAGTTTACATTTTTATCCTCCTGTTCATCCAAGGAGCTCAGGGCAGTGAGCCAGTTTAGGCTGAGAGTGCCACCCAGCAAGATTCCATGACAGGGTGGAGATCTGAACTTGGGTCTTCCAGATCCTAGTCCAATACCACACTGGCTTGATTTTATTACGTGGCAACTCTAACACCATATATGCTATCGGTTTTATTGTGCATCCCTTTTGTTCATTTTATAATAAACTTTGGTTTGTTTTATTATCAGCTGCTCGGAAAGCTTCTTTAGGACACAACAGAGACATTTATAATAAAGGATTGTTCCTCTCCTCCGCCCCAGCAGGCTTGGGCCCTGGCACCTCTCCTGTTACAATTAACCTCATATAGGAAAAAGCTACTAATAAGAACATTCTTTTTTCTTCCTTAACTGGAGAAACAATTGCCAATTGCATTTACTATCCCTCTGCATTCCTGAGTGCTGAGCATTGCAAAAGGAGTGTGTTTGTGTGTGTGTGTGTGGGGGGGTGTAGCCTCAGCAAGACCTGGCTTCTGTGGCTAATTTCTAGCAAGCGAAGTGCTGGGTGGCTAGGAAACCATGCCCTCCAAAGCTCCCAGATGCCAGAATGGTGCAAAATGGATGCGCTTCCTTGGGGGGGGGGATGCCACCTAAGGTTGCCAGATCTGAGTTGCAAAATACTTGGAGATTTGGGGACGAAGCCTGGGGGGGGGGACCTCCGCAGGATATAATGCCACAGAGTCCATCCTCCAAAGCAGCCCTTTTATCCAGGGCAACTGATCATCTGGAGATCAACGGTAATAGCAGGAGGTCTCCACGTGGCACCTGGAGACTGGCAACCCTATATAGTGTGCTTCAGGGGTCATTTCGTAGAAAAAGAGGTGCAGGAGCTCATTAGCACAACTCATTAGCACAACTTATTTGCATATGCTACACCCCCTGACATCACCGGACGTGTGTCAGAAGGCAACACCCACCACTCAGGCTGCACTGGACTCTTTTGGATTGCTAGCTATTGGTGGGGGGGATGTGCAGATCTGCCCTCACAGAGGAGGGAGAGCTTGTACCTGAATAAAACTTGGTCTTAAAGGTGCCACTGGACTGGTGCGTTGCGTGGTGGTGGGGTGGAGGGATGCGCAGATCTGCCCTCACAGAGGATGGAGAGTTTGTACCTGAAGGCGGACCGTGTGTGTGTGGGGGGCTTTGCAACTTACCTGGCTGCTTCTTGCACCTCGTGGCCCAACTGAGGGCTGCTGGGAGCAGGGGGTGGGGCTTGTTGCATGTGCCCCCTGGTCTCCTTACTGCCGGAGCTCCGCTCCTGTACGCTCCCGCAGGAAATGCCCCCTGGTCTATTATGGTTCCTCCACTTGCAAAAGAATTCTGAACAGATGGGGGCATAAGTATATGGAGTAGGGTTGTCATTCTCCAGGTGGCTATTATATCAAACAAAGAAACACTGTGATCAAATTGACAATAACATTTAATAATCCCTATGAACATCAATCTGCATATCAATTAAAACTTTTACAATATTGCTCAGGAAATTCTAACGTTTTCAAGGAAAAGCCCAACATCCTCAATGAGCACCCGGATATACACCCATTTCACCAGTCTTCCTCAGGAGTCATCCTATTTTGTTAGAAGGTGTCAGCCTCTTGATACAGCTTAACTTCTTTTTTTGCTTCCTTCAAATAGTTCCATCTTAACTTCTTCTTTACTTTCTTCAGATTATTGCAGTTAAGCTTCTTTTTTAATTTCCTCAAATTATCCTGGAACAAACATGGTTATTTAGAATGGAAAGAAACATGAAGCTGAATGGAATATAGTTTGGTTGTAATATTTATTTTTTTAAAAAGTTATTAATAATTTTTAACGTTAACAATTTTAAACTCACTTCCAGTTCTATTTCAAGTGTTTGAATTAGGAGATCAACGGTAATAGCAGGAGGTCTCCACGTGGCACCTGGAGACTGGCAACCCTATATAGTGTGCTTCAACTGCCTGTGTTCAGAAGAGTTCTATTATGGTTCCTCCACTTGCAAAATAATTCTGAACAGATGGGGGCATAAATATATGGAGTAGGGTTGCCATTCTCCAGGTGGCAGCTGGAGATCTGGAACTACAGCTGATCTCCAAACGGACAGAGATCAGTTCACCTGGGGGAAATGGCCGCTTTGGAAGGTGGACTTTGGCATTGAAATCCCTACTGGAGTCCTTCCCCTCCCCAAATGGTGCCCTCTTCAGGCTCCACTCCCAAAATCTTCAGGTATGTCTCAACTCAGAGCTGGCAACCCTAGCATGGAGGGACCACTCACACATTTCAGGGACCACTCTGTTGGAGGACACAGAATATCTATTCGTGAAAGACCTCTTCAGATGTTTGATCTATGTATACCAGGAGCCTCCCAACTATCCGTCGATCTCCCAATTTATGTGGTCGCCATGTTAGCACAGCAGGGCCTATTGGGATATTTGGCTAATACAGTATAGTTTGGCCAGTCATAGGAGTGTGATACGGAGTGCAGGAAATAAATCTCCCAAGAAGTACACTGCAGAAAAGGTAAACTTACATTTATTCAAGTAAATCCATATTCAGGTTGCAGTCAAAAGGTGTGTGGGAGTATGAGGGCATCGTCTCTATAGGAGAGACCTGCAGAAACGTGTTTCTCCATGAAAGGCCATGTGAAGTGAGGAGAGGACAAAGTAGGAGAGAGGAGAGGGCAGAGGGCAGCTCCCAGGTTAAGAAAAAGAGAGCTGGCCGGTAGCTACAGTGGGGCTACTGGGAGCTCTGCCCCCTTCCTTTAAGGGCCAGCTCCCTTCATTAAAGGCCCTTCTTCTTAAAGGCCCCCCCTTCTTGCCAAAAGCATTTAAATGGATCCTTTAAATGCTTTTGAGAAGAAGCAGGGGAGTTGCATGCGCCCCTTTCCCTCCCCTCCTGCAAGATTTAAAGGCCCCTTCAGCTGATCAAGAGGGCCCTTTAAATCTTGCAGGAGGGAGGGAGAGGGGCATGCATCCCCCCTTCATTATGGCAGCCCCACCATAATGGCAGCCCCACGAGAAACATTTTTGCCCCACAAGCCACAAAATCCTGGCTACGGGCCTGAAAGAGAGGCATCTCATTCAAGGAGATAACACCCATACACACTTAGAGTGATGAAGCACCCACCAAATGTCCAGGTATGATGAGTTGCTTACTCCAACAGGGGCATTCTGCATGCTCATATAGCTTTAGTATGAACAAACTGAACCCTGGACTTTTCAGGGTTTGGGTTTAACATGTCCCAAAGCTGCTGCTGCTGTTGTTCAGTCGCACAGTCGAGTCCGACTCTTCATGACCCCATGGACCACATCACGCCAGGCAGGCCCTCCTGTCTTCCATCGTCCTCCAGAGTTTGCTCAACCCCATGTTCGTTGCATCGATAACACTGTCTAACCATCTCATCCTTTGCTGTCCCCTTCTTCTTTGACCTTCAATTTTTCCCAGCATTTCTCCAGTGAGTGCTCCCTTCTCATGTGGTGGCCAAAGTATTTGAGCTTCAGCTTCAGCATCTGGCCTTCCAGGGAACAGTCAGGGTTGATTTCTTTTAGGATTGACTGATTTGATCTCCAAGGAACTCTCAAGAGTCTTCTCCAGCACCATAATTCAAAATAATCTATTCTTCGGCACTTGGCCTTCCTTATAGTCCAGCTCTTGCAGCCATGCATTACTACTGGCGGGTCATTTCGAGCAGGAACGGGCAGGAACAGCGTTCCGGGAGTAACAAGTAAACTCCTCCACCCTCCTTTCCCATCACCTCACCTCCAAGCGGGGCGAAGGGAAAGGGGTGGGAAGAAAGAGAACCCAGCAGAAGCTTCTGTATGACAGCGGGGTCAGCGCTGGCCCTGCTGCCAGGCAGAAATATCTGAAAGGAGCGTGCTGCCTGTGCGGAGCGACTCAAAAGTCTGAGGGGGTTTAAAATTTAAATCCCCCCTCTCTGGAGTTGCGCGGCAGTGGCGGCACGCTCCCTTCATTGAAGGGAAGGCAATTATACCCTATGGAGACAGTCCCCGATCTGATCCAGATCTTCTTCAGCTAAGAATGTTTTCTCCTGAAGGTGCTTTTGGCTGACAAGATCAAAATATTTTGGCGATTTGAACATGACTGAATGGCTAACAACAATAACAATGTTTTTCATTTCAGAGTTTTTGTACAAACATCTGTCTTGTTTGTTTATGGATCCAACTATCCACAAATTTGGCCATGTCAAGAATTAAATAGATTTATTATGATTGATTTATACTTTGATTTTGTCAGTCAAACCTGTAGCTCTATGAAAGGAATTCTCTCACCTTGGTTGATTGTTTGTCAACCGCATCAGTACTTCCAGCCTTCAAGCATTTGCTTCTGTCAGTAAAATGTAGGGGGAGAGAGCATGTCAGGCCTGATAGCAGCCACTGGACACCATGGCACTTGCATAACTCATGCAAGCCCAGCTGCTTGCTACTGCTCAACAGCCGCTGCCCCATGAAGTGTTGTGTAGTGGTTAGTGTTCCAGACAAGGATTTGGGAGACCCAGGTTTGAATCTGAGTTGGGAAATACCTGGAGATTTTTGAGGTAGAGCCTGAGTGGTGGGTGTTGCCATCTGACACACTTCCGGTGATGTCAGGGGGTGTGGCATATGCAAATAAGTTATGCTAATGAGTTATGCTAATAAGCTCCTGCACCTCTTTTTCTACAAAATGACCCCTGACTACTGGGAATACCATTGCTTTGACCATACGGACTTTTGTTGGCAGGGTGATGTCTCTGCTTTTTATTAGGCTGTCTAGGTTTGCCATCGCTCCCCTCCCAAGGAGCAGGTATCTTTTAATTTCCTGGCTGCTGTCATGATCTGGGCTGTGCCACCAGAGGCTTACTAGGCCCAGGGAGCCTGGCTAGCAGTAAGGGAGGCTGGGCCTACAAACCCCAGAAGGCCTTGGGAAGTTTTGGCACCGATGTTGACCAATAGGGAAGAAGAGGGCTGGGGAATATAGGAACTGGTACAAAAGGAAAAGCTGTTCTTCTTCCCAGGGAACACAGCCAGAAGGGACTGAGGCTGCTGTGGGGAAGAAACCCTCATCCTGAGAGAAGGGTGAGTAGTCTAAGGCCACTTAATAGTGAGCTAGGGACGGTATATATTTAGATGTGTTAGGGCACTTGATTTCTTTTCACCCACTTACTGTTATTATTCTGCACCTTGTTTGTTTGACCTCCTATAAAATAAACTATTTTCATTTTCACTCTGCCTGGTCCTCATGCCTATTATTCGGCCAAAAGGGAGGTCCAAAGGCCTGGGAGGATGCTCTGGGCCTTCTCAAAGGAGCCTGGAACCAGAGTGGTGGCAGCGTCAGGTGACACCCAACCTGAGCCGTGACAGCTGCAGTCACCGTCTGCAGTGATCTTGGATCCCAGGAACGTGAAAGCTGTACATGAAATACGCCCATTGCCCCAGTCCAACAGGATGCAATGGAGGGGTTTTCCCCACCCTCACCTTGGAAACTGCAACCCTATTGGGTCAGTCCCCTGCAACACTGTCCGTCCCAAACGTGGTGCTCTTTCCTCCCTTCTTCCTGGAATGGTCACCATTATATGGGAGAACACAAAAAGGTTTGCTCAGAGACACACCATTCTAGGAGAGGATGAACCTGTTCCCTGCAAGGGTGATCCCATCAAGTTGAATCCAGCCAGCTTTTTCTTTCAGTCTTGCCCAGTTCCCTTCCATACTGCACTCCCCATCTCACGTGGCTTTTGTCCATGTAGGTTCCATGATTTTTAGAATAGCCTTTTTGGGCACTCAAAGAAATTACCTCCTGACTTTTTGCGAGCAGAAAAGCTGACTGGATCCAACCCATTGTCTACAGAAAAAAAACAGATCCCCCCCTCTCTTAGGGTCTAATTAGATAAGTGTTTCCTCTAAGATGGAGCTGTGCAGGGTTTTGTAGTGCCCATTGCCCAGTTTAAGATTACAGCAGGTCTATTCTACTAAGGATGTGAACTGTTCTGCTGGGGGGGGGGAATTAGAGGGAACATTGTTTTTGTGTGGGCCTCTGATCTGATTTTACGCTACAAACTGACCCCACCAGGCAAAAGGAAGGGGCTTGTCCTCTTTCCCCTTCTAGGCTATGAACAATCCTATGTGATGTGTTTGTGTGTTTTGGTGAAACCATGTGTAGATGGGTGGTGAAAAGGCTTAACCCCTTCTACTGCCTGCTCTATGACCCTAATCTAAATTACGGGCTCTGCGCAGTTGCTATTTGACTTCAGCAAACCTGGAAAGTCCTGACTGTAGATTCCCCTGGTGTCTAATCTACTTGGCTATATCAAAAAGTTGTGTCCTCCCCAGGAGGAGCTCCAGCAATATATACAGATTCTCCCTCTATGCTGTTGACAGACAGTTTGCTAATATAATCTGAGAGTCCCAGAACATGAACTATGAATTTTTGGTTCCATTAGAACAGGACAGAATATTGGGGGAACCCGGGATGCATCCAGGCACTGGCGACGCATCGACGCATCCTGACCACTTCCAGGGATGCTTTGGTGGTGTAGAAGTAGTAATGAAATGCTAAATTAATAATACAAAAGGACATAAGAAGACCCTTGGTTCCATTAGAACAGGACAGAATATTGGGGGAACCCGGGATGCGTCCAGGCACTGGTGACGCATACTGACCACTTCCAGGGATGCTTCAGGGGATGGCCTGATCCAGCATGGGGAAGGCCTTGGCTTCTGTGCCCTGTTTGTTGGCCCTCAAGGAAAACTGGTTGTCCACTTTGTGAAACAGGGTGCTGGACTGGATGGCCCACTGGCCTGATCCAGCAGGGCTCTTCTTATGGTCTTAGACAAAGTTCTGTCCAAGGTTCTCTGGCTTAGCCCAGAGTCATGAAATTACAATGGTCTTGTACATGAAATTACAAACGCCTTGCCTGCATTTTTGAATAAACAGCATTTTGCACATGGAGGGTTTGGGGGTGAAAGGGCATCCAAGCTGCAAAGGTAGGTTTCAATCCAGCCGCCTCTAATTCCGTGCAATGAATACTGAATAACATATCTTCCGCTTTTTCTTTCTATGTCCTGTTAGGCTTACTCTTTTTTTTGCAGATGTCCACGGCAGACCTCCAAGCTGTGGGAAGCTACACCAGGGTCCCTTCTGCATGCCCTGTAACTGTGAACGTACGCAGCCTCTCCCAGGAGAAAAGAAGAATCAAGTGGTAGATAAAAACCAACCAGTCTATTAAATTCTAACGCTAAGAGCTTAATTCCCGAGGAGGAGCCTTTGTTAGGCTTTTATAGGGTTGCCAGCTCTGGGTTGGGAAATACCTGGAGATTTGGCGGGGCGGAGCCTGCACAGGGAGGGGTGTGAGGAGGGATGGGGCCTCGGTGGGGTATAATTCCATCGAGTCTACCCTCCAAAGCAGCCATTTTTCTTCAGGGATGTACCCTGGAGATGAGTTCGAATTTCTGGAGATCTCCAGGCCCCGCCTGGATGTTGGCAAATCTGCTGTGGTAGCAAAATTAAGACAGAGTCCAGTATTCCAGCATAACCTTTGGATGAATCGGAGCCCACTTCAGATACAGACTGAAATTATAGATTCAGGTGGGTAGGTCTGATGCAACAGAACAACGTTTGAGTCCAGTGGCTCCTTGAAGATGAACACTTATTCCCAGAAATACACTTTGTTGGTCTGAGAGGTGCCACTGGACTCAGACTTTTTTCTAACATGAAATTATGAGTACTACAGCCCTTGAAAGGAGCTCTGAGGAAAACATGAACTTTTGGTGGTCCTGAAGGTGTTGCTGGATTCCCCTCCCTAGCACTTAGGGGAAAACTTTGTACTGGAATTGGGCATGGCTTAAAGCGGGCAGGGGGCGTGCCCTGGTCGAGGAGGCGGGGTTGAGTGGGAGGGGGCGTGTCTTGGGAAACATCTGAGTCCAGTGGCACCTTTAAGACCCACAAAGTTTTGTTCAAAGTGTAAGCCTTCCAGGAAAGCTTATACCTTGAATAAAACTTTGTGGGTCTTAAAGGTGCCACTGGACTCAAACTTTGTTCTGCTGCTTCAGGCCAACACGGCTACCCTACCTGAATTTTTCTTCTTGGGAAACATCTGTCCGCCTTCTGGCTTGGAAGGAAAACCGCTGGGGAAGAGAGCAGGAGGGGAGGAGCGCCGGGTGCGGAAAGGCGCTGCAGCCGCGCACAGGCTGGTCACATTGGCGAGCGCATCATCGGTAGCATCAGCGGAAAGGGAAGTCGGAGGGCGTGCACACCCTCCGCTCGGGCGGGCCCCTAAGCAAGCCAGCCGGGGTGGAAGGAAAAAGCCTTCAGCCTCAAGCCGCCGGTCTGGAGCTGGGGCCGGCCTCCCCGTCCAGGTCGCTCGGCGAGGCCGGCTGGGCTTTCGCTCCATGCAATGCGCCGCCTCCCTTAGCGCCATGCAGCGGGGCGGAGGAGGAGCGGCGGCGGCGGCGGCAGCAGCGACAGCGGAGCCTGGAGGAGGCGGCGGAGGCGAGGCGGTTGCAGCGGCGGCGGCCTCGTACCGGGTGCTGAGTCGTTTGCTGGGCTACGGCGGGGCTGAGTCCGCCGCAGTCGGCCTGGCGCTCGGAGGAGC
>NW_015167057.1:2738141-2779642 GCF_001447785.1 Gekko japonicus | reverse complement strand
TGGGGCTGCATCAGGCGCCCCCGACGGCTCCGGGAGGGCCGGGCAAGGCTGCCGGCGACTGCCCGTGCCTGAGTCTCCTGCCTCCGCCGCCTCTAGCCCCGCCGCCCACTCTGCCCTTGCTGCCCCCGGGGGAGGAGACCAGCGACGCCCTCCTGGTGCTCGAAGCCCTCGGCCCCGACGAGGAGGACGAAGAGGAAGAGACAGGGCAGGGAGATGCCTCCAGCCAAGCCTGCGTGGGGGGCAGCCGCTTCCAAGCGCCCGCTCCAGCTGCCCCGGTGTCGTTGTCGTCTGCTGCTGCGCCTCCTCCTCCGGCTGGGCCGGTGCCCCCAACCGCCGCTGGGACCAGCCGCCCCAGCTCGTCCGCCCCCTCTAGGAAAGGCTCGTTCAAGATTCGCCTGAGCCGATTGTTCCGCACCAAAAGCTGCAGTGGACCGTCCTGCAACGCAGCAGCCGGCTCGGGCGCACGTCGGGCTGGAGACAAGGAGTTCCCGCCAGCCGCTGCTTCCCCAGCCAATGCCGCCGCCGGCACGGCCGGGAGTCTCCCCGACGTGTCCCAGCCTGGGGGTCGGGAGCAAGACTCGGGCAGGTAGGGGGGGAGAGGGCGCTGTCGGGGGAACCTTGTGGGAGGGGGACACGGAGGGGTGAGCGCTGGAATTCTTTGGAGGCTTGGTTGGAAAAAGAGAGGGGGACGAGTGGTTTCTGTGGTGGTGTGTCTGGATCTTTGGGGTTTTAGGAGGGTTTATTATTCAAGCCCTGGTGGTTTGTGGAGGGAAGGGGAGCAGGGCCTGGATTTCCCAGGGCATGTGCTCAAAGCCATGGGGACCAGAGATTATTTGCCCTGGCCTCCCATCCTTTTTTGATCTGCCACCCCTATTCAAGCAGTTTTCACGCGTGGGCCTCTGCTGTATTTCAGCAGCAAAATATAGTGGTCTCTGCCAACTCTCAAAAGTAGGTAGCTGTGCTGACCCTTAGCAAAATCCCAAAGCTAAATCTGTTTACCATGTCTTATTACAACCAACCTAAGTAACACAACACATTGGGTGAATCAAGTCTGCGCTGTTTCAGTCTTGCCCAGTTCTCTTTACTACAGCGCCCATCCCGCATAGCTTTTGTATCTCATAAATTCCAAAATCTCCCCCAGCATAGCTTTTTTGGGGAAATGCAAAGGTGACCCTTCTTTTTCCCCAGCAGATCAGCTCATTTTGCAAGCTGTCAGTTCTCCAGATGTGTTCTGGAGCATGCACAGTGTGTGGTTTTGGTTGGTTTTAATATTGGTTGGTTTGGATATTGAAAGTATTGGGATCTCTGGCACTGTTGGCAGGCTGCAAAGGGTATGGTTTGACCTAACTCAGTAGTCTGTCAAAGGGGACTGACAGTGTGACCCTAAGTGTGTTTAGTCAGTGTTGAGCTCAGTGGGACCTATGTCTGAGTCAGCACACTTAGGATTGCAGCCTCAGTCTTCTAGGATCCTAATGGGGCACAGATGGGATTCTATATTTGGGGTTTGAAGAGTCTCTATTACAATTCGATTCTCTGGTGTTGAATGCATGGTGAGAATGCAATCTGGTGTTGAATGCATGGTGAGAATGCACTCTGATTTTGAATGCATGGTGGGTGTGCACTCTGGTGTTGAATGGACGTTGGGAATGCACTCTGGTGTTGAATGCATAAGCTACACGCTCGTGAATGATTCTGTCTTAAGGGTTAGGGTGCCAAATGTCAGGAAGTGGATTCTCTGATGCTTGAGGCCTCCACTGTTGTGATTGGAAGACGAATTCAGCATGCAGACTGATGATGCCTTATCTGATCTGCCTCAGGATCTCGTAGCCTCTCTGGTGACTACAGGTCTCTCTTAGGTTGTGACAGTCTGTATACATAACCAGAGATTAACTTTTTCACAATAAGTCTTTGGGGCAAGGTCTGGTGTAGGGGTTCGTCCCTGTGCCATGGTCCAACCACTGTCTCCTCAAGGCGTTCGTGAAGGTGGCACCGATGCTGTACCGGAGCGAGGGGCCAGTTAAAATGGTCCACTGGTGGAGACTAGTGCCAGAATGTTAGGGTCCCAGTTGACAGCACTTGTTGAAACCCTGGTGTGGAAGCCTGGAATGAGAAGTCCCAGAAGCTATTGACAAGGTTTCACCTCCCGCCACCACTGACCTTTTCCGTCCTCGAGGTAGTATCTGCCACCTTGGTTTGCTGTGCAGCTGAGAGATTTGAAGGGGGCTGTGAGATGTCTACAACAGTGATGGCGGAAAATTCAAACTGAATCTGACAGTGTGCTACGGAGCTCATCGGAAGACCTATGAAATGAAGGTGACAGTGGTGAAGAAGTCCTACTTCGCTGCTACCGTCGCATCAGCTAGTTCACACCCAGCTCAGTTGTTTAAAGTTATTTCAGCACTTATTGACTCTGAAGCCTGAGTTTTTACATGCCCAGGAACTGATGATTAGTTTTGATGCTTTCACAAAGTTTTTTTGGCTGAGAAAAATCTCCCAAATACATTCTGATTTGGATGCTGGCTGTAATATAGGTGAGTCATTAGTAATCCCCAGGACATGTGTAGGCAGGCTGTCCGTGGATCACTTTGATCTGGCTACCGTGATGGATGACAGCAGGATCAGTGAAAGCCACCACTTGTGTTTTGGATCCTTGCCTGTCCTGGGTACTGAAATCCTGTAAAGAAATCCCATAAAGATTTCTTTACAGCCAGTTTGGTGTAGTGGTTAAGTGTGCGGACTCTAATCTGGGAGAACCGGGTTTGATTCCCCACTCCTCCACTTGCACCTGCTGGGTGACCTTGGGCAAGCCATACTTCTGATAAGAGCTGTTCTTGAAAAAGAGCAGTTTCAACAGGGTGTTGTGAGGAGGGGAAGGGAAAGGAGTTTGTAAGCCGCTCTGGGACACCTTTGGGTAGTGAAGGACACCTTTGGGTAGTGAAGGGCGGGGTATAAATCCAATCTCTTCTTCTTCTTCTTCTTCTTCTATAAAGCCCTGACCTGCATAGCCTGGGCAAGCCCGATCTCGTCATATCTCAGAAGCTAAGTAGGGTTGACTCTGGCAAGTATTTGGATGGGAGACTTCCTTGGAATACCAGCAGTCGGGAGGTGGGGGCAGGCTTTATTCAGCCACCTCTCTGAATATCCTCCAGGCCCCTAGCACGGGTCAGTCGCCAGAGGTCGCCATGACTTCCAGGTGCACACACAGTCACTAGAGGTTGCCATGACTTCCAGGTGCGTACACGTGTGCACATGCGCGCGCGCACACACACACGAAAAATACAAAAAATACCCCCCCAAAAAAGAAATCCTGTAGAGATCACATCATTTGGTCCCTAAAGTCTGTTATAAATCAATCACCTTGGACTGTAAAACAGGCAGGCAGGTGGACTACTTAAAAATCATCCCTAGAGGAGAATGATAAGTCCAGTTTCCACCTGGTTTCTAATTTCCTGGGCAAGTTGATGGAGTGGAATCAGAGCTGCTCCCGGACTTCCTGGATAACTCCTCTGCCCATGACCCCTTTCAGTCTTGTTTCAGACTGGGCTTGATGCTGGTGGCCTTAGTTGATTGTAGACCAGGTCTGTGTTTCTCTTGTCCTCACTGGACTTATCAGAAGGCTCTGATACAATGGACTGTGCCATCTTGTTGAGATGTTTAGAGGTAGAAGTAAGGGGTAAGGTACATGCTTTGGATTGGTTTAAATAATTCCTTAAGAGCAGAGCTCGGGGGGAGGGGTTACTGTTGGAAACTAGTTGTCACTGATGTGTACCCTGATTTGTTGGGTTCTTCGCGGCTCGGTCTTCTCCCCAATCTATTCAGCCTCGATGGTAAAGAAGAAGAGTTGGTTTTTATACCTCTCTTTCCTCTACCTGAAGGTGTCTCAAAACAGCTTACAGTTACCTTCCCTTCCTCTCCCTGCAGCAGGCACCTTGTGTGATAGGTGGGGCTGAAAGAGTTGTGAGAGAACTGTGACTGACCCAAGGTCACCTAGCTGGCTTCATGTGGAGGAGTGGGGAATCAAACCTGCTTCTCCAGATTAGAGTCCGCCAGTTTGGTGTGGTGGTTAAGTGTGCGGACTGTAATCTGGGAGAACCGGGTTTGATTCCCCACTCCTCCACTTGCACCTGGCTGGAAGACCTTGGGCAACCCATGGTTCTGATAAGAGTTGCCCTTGAAAAAGAGCAGTTTCTGTGAAGAGCTCTCTCAGCCCCACCTACCTCACAGGGTGTCTGTTGTGGGGAGGGGAAGGGAAAGGAGTTTGTAAGCCGCTCTGAGACTCCAAGTGAAGGGCGGGGTATAAATCCAATCTCTTCTCTTCTTCTTAACCGCTACACTACGCTGGCTCCTAGAGCCCTTAGGAAAAACCATTCGTAGTTATGGGGAAGGTTGTCATTAATATGCCCAACTCTGTATCTCTTTATCCAGATCTCCTGGTGACATTGTAAAGGTTCTGAACAGGTGCTTGACTGATGAGGTTAAATGGCTAACGGTGAACACGGTGAAACTGAATCCTGACTAGATGGAGTTCATGCTGGTTGGGTGTGCCCATGCCTGGAAGTCATAGCAACCTCTGGCGACTCCTACTGGGGCACAGAGGACGTTCAGAGGCTTGATAGCCTGCCTCTGGCCTCCCAGCCCTGATATTCTCTGGAGGTCTTCCATCCAAGTACTTGCCAGGGTCGGCCCTGCTTAGCTTCCAAGATCTGATGAAATCAGGCTTGGCTGGTCAGGGTACTGCTTCCCACTTTTGATGGGATCTGTCTCACACTTATGTAGGGTTCAGCTTTATTTCTCGGGAAATAAGTTAAGGCAGTGCAAAAGCCTTCTTTTGTTTTCACTTAGCTTGGGAGATGACCCTCCTGTCTTGATTTGGCTGATCTGGCCCTCTGGGTCTGCCCTTAAAGACAATTCGGAAACTCCAGTTGGTGCAGAACACCGTGACCTGGCTACTGGTGGGTGCAAAGTGGGAGGTGTGTGTCCCACCCGTCCTGCAGACAGTCCGTTGGTTACTGGTTTGAGTTCAAGGTTCTGGTTCTCTCCAGCAAAGCTCTTAGGGGCTTTGGACCCACCTGCTGGGAGGACCACCTCTCCTGTTACGACCCTGCCACAGCTTCGCTCCTCTGAGCAAAGCCTTCTGAAGGTGCTGCTTTGCAAATGGGTAAGAAAAACAGCATTGGTATCTAGTCATGCCGGCCACATGACCACGGAAATGTCTTTGGACAGCGCTGGTTCTTCGGCTTGGAAACGGAGATGAGAGAGTCGGATTCGACTGGCTTTCAAGCAAGGGAAACCTTTACCCTTTTACTAAGACGAGCAACAGCCTCAGCACACACCTTCTCTGCAACGGCTCCCCACCTTGTGGAGTGGCTTCCCTGATGTGATGAGGAGGGCCCTCACAGTCCTATAATTTTGCAGAGTGTGCAAAATCAAAATGTTCAGGAGAGCATTTTTATAAATGTTAGTATAATGGAACGGCACAGGAGGTCACTTCTCTAAGGGATAGTGTTGTTGTCTATCGCAGTGTTTGTTGTGCGCATCACCCCCTTTTTCTTTCTGCAGTGTGTTCTATCGTTGTCACCCCCTTTCTTCATTGTGGGATGTTATGGCAATCCTTATAGACAATCCTTGTTGCTTTAGACAGCTTTGGTTTGCATTCTTTTCCAGTTCGGTGATTTTGAATTGCTTTGAATTCTATTTGAATTGCTTTGTAATCCACCTTGAGTGTTAGTGAGAAAGGCAGCTATAAGTGAAGGTAATAAGAATAATGGGACTAATATGGGTGGTCTTGTGTGTTGCAAGAAGAAAAATAAGAGTTTAGAGACCATATTGTATTCTTTGTGGTGTTGCAGAATTGGTTATTATTATTTTTAATACTTCATTTCTTGTTCACAGTCAAGGTGGATTACAGAAATTGAAAAACCTGCAATGGAACCAATAATAAACATGAAAAATTACAAAAATACTTCTTTAATAAAAATTCACTCTTAAACCGTTCCATGTTGTCCATTTTATGGAACGATAGTGAGTGACCTCTTCAGTCAGGCCAGTCTATGTGGTGAGGGTCACAGCAGAGAATAAGAACATAAGAGAAGCCATGTTGGGTCAGGCCAATGGCCCATCCAGTCCAACACTCCATGTTACACAGTGGCCAAAACCTAGGAGGTCTGACAGCAGGGCCAGAACTCCAGAAGCCCTCCCACTGTTGCCCCCAAGCCCCAAGAATACAGAGCAGCTCTGCCCCAGACATAGAGGAATTTCACATTACCCTTTTTAACCCGTTTTGAAGCCGTTTTTGATCCGTCATGGAGTAAACCGGTATAGGGCTGCCATTTCACACATGGCTTTCCCCTTCTGGTAAAGACCTAGATCTGAAGCGGTTTGCCATTTCAGTCTTCCCCGCTTTTTCCCTGCCGTTTTTTGCCCATGCGGGTGATTTCCAGCTTTTTTTTTTTTTTACATTCGCTTTAGAGCGCTATAGCACTATAACAAAACACTCCAGGCATTTCAATGGGGTTGATATAATGCTGTTGCGATGGGGTTGATATAATGCTGCTGATATAATGCTATAAAGCGAACGTTAAAAAAAAGCCAGAGATGGCCCACGCGGGTGGAAAACGGCGGGAAAAAGCGCATCAGAATTGGGAGAGGAAACTGAAGACTACTTGGAAGCGGTTGACAGGTAAAACGCTTCAGCCCCGTTTCCTAAACGGGACAGAAGCGTTTGTGTCTGAAATTACAAATATATTCTGGTAGGGAACCGGTTCTAAAACAGTTCTGTCTGAAATTACAGACCAGAAACCATTTGGGAACCGTTCCTCTTCCGGATTATATCGTCTGTCTGAAATTCCTCAGTGTGTTTCATCTATACCTTGTGTCTAATAGCCACTGCTGGACCTCTGCTCCATATGTTGATCCAGTCCATTCTTGAAGCTGTCTATGCTTGTGGCCGCTGCCACTTCCTGCAGCAGTAAATTCCATGTGTTCATTACTCTTTGGATGAGGAAGTACTTTCCTTTATCTGTTCTAAGCTCACTGCTCATTAATTTCATTGAGTGCCCATGAGTTCTTGTACTGTGAGAAAGGGGGGAAAGAACTTCTTTCTCTGCCCTCTCTATTCCTTCTCTGTCACTGCAGTGAAGATTTGGATTTTCTGGCCATTGATTAGGGGACTCTTTGGTGTGAGAGAGGGTGGCTAATATTTTTGGCTGACAATAAGGCACCAGCTTTTATTTGTTTTAATAAAAAAATGTTCTCTGCCCTTGGATCAAACCATCCTCAAGGCAGTTTATAGATGGGAAATAAAATCTACCATTTTGAACTTGGATTTGTGTGTGTGTATAAAGTGGTGTCAAGATACACAGCTGATTTACGGTGGGTTTCAAGGCAAGGGAGCAGCAGAGGTGGTTTGCCATTGCCTTCCTCTGCAGTCTTCCTTGGTGGTGGTCTCCCTCCCTGCTTAGCTTCCATGATCTGGCAAGATCACGCTACTCTGTGCTGCCTTCCCTTTTCAAGGTCTTTGACTAAAAGGAGGTAACTCCACAGCAATGAGGCTGCAGTGGGCAGTGTCTTCTGGGGTTGTGTAATTCTGCATTGGGGTTAACAATCCCATTGCATCTGAGACACAACAAAACAAACAACCTTTATTGGCATAACAACCGAGTTATAATCGGGGGAGGGGGGGACAGTCTGAACAATCAAGGCCCTGCCTGCTGATACATTGCTCGCCTCCTAGATGCAAGGTACACAAATTTGGCCACAGTTTCAATCACCATTTGGTTCTGAGTAGATAATAAAAAAATAATTTTACATTCATCAGATTCCCCTGATTGCTCTCTCAACAAGGGATCAATAAGTGTGGAACATATAGCAAGATAATAAGTAAAAGTAAAGGTTTCACTTGCTCAAAGGCCAGTCGAATCGAACTCTTGGGTTGCAGTGCTCATCTCCGTTTCCAAGCCGAAGAGCCAGCGCTGTCCAAAGACATTTCCGTTGTCATGTGGCCAGCATGACTAAACGCCGAGGCGCACGGAATGCTGTTACCTTCCCACTGAAGTGGTATCTATTTATCTACTTGCAATTTCTTGCTTTCGAACTGATAGGTTGGCAGAAGCTGGGACCAGAGACGGGAGCTCACTCTGTCATGCAGCACTCGGGTCTTGAACTGCTGAACTAACGACCTTCCGGTCTGCAGTTCATCGTCTTAACCACTTGAGCTACTGCAGCCCTCTGCAGATAATAAGTACAGTGCAAAAAACCGTTCAGGGCTCTCTATGTCCTGCGGATTACATGTGCATAGCCTGTTAGTGTATGGTATTTTATGAAATCTCTCGTAGAGAACCGTGGAGGGTACCACATTGAAACGGGCTAATGAATAAGTTCTGCAGTAGTGTGCGACTGTTAAATAGGTGAAATACTCTGCCATATACCCATAGGGTAAAATCCCCAAGCCCGAGAGTGAACATATACCTTTAGCAAGGCTCCTAAGATCCTGCACTGAGACGCAGTAGAATTACCCTTCTGTGCCAGAGGCCAGTTGGAAAGATGCAGGACCAAAACAGTAGATTGTTCTCTCCTCGTGGGAGGGTGCTAACTGTGGACTCACCAGACCAGCAGTCTTTCAGACAACCTACAGATAGTTCTCCTGGGAGTGCAACTTTGGGAATTGTTTGGAAAATTTGGGAGCACATGAGTGGCTGGTGTTCTCTTGGTTGTAGACGTGGGAGAGCTATTTAAGTTAGAACGGTTTAAAACAGAGAACAAAGGGGCAGGAAGATTTGGCTTGTGACAAATTCAGTTTGAAGAATCAGCGGAAGGCTTCTCGTTGAGCTGTAAAAGGGAGACAAGCCCATGTAACATGGTGAATGTTCTTGGACACTAGAGTTCAAATCCCTAAGCAGTGTTGGTTTTCTTGGAAATTTTGAATCAGAAAAATAATAATCCTAAATGGATTTGGGATCTGATTCAGCTTGTTTGGCTTTAGTAAACAGTGTACAATGTTTGGTGTAGTGGTTAAGTGCGCGGACCCTAATCTGGGAGAACCGGGTTTGATTCCCCACTCCTCCACTTGCACCTGCTGGATGACCTTGGGCAAGCCATAGTTCTGTTAGAGCTGTCCTTGAAACAGCAGTTCTCTCAGAGCTCTCTCGGCCCCACCTACCTCACAGGGTGTCTGTTGTGGGGAGGGGAAGGGAAAGGAGGTTGTAAGCTGCTCTGAGACTCCCTTGGGTAGTGAAGGGCGGGGTATAAATCCAATCTTATCTTCTTAATTTTATGTGCTGTTTAAATACCTCAAAAGCACCCGCCCTCCCCCATTCGCCCAAAGTAGTCGTTTTTATTTATTTATTGGAATTTCAGATGCCGCCTCTCCAGAACCCTGCTTGAGCCAGCTTACAAGTAAACCCCCCCATCTATATATCTAATAGCCAAGTGGCCCCCTCCGTGCGGATCGCTATATCCGCACTTCGGGGGCACTTGGGGGGCAGGGAGATTTTCCTGCACACTTGGGGCAGTCCCCAGGTGTGCAGAAAAATCTAAAAAGTTGAAAAAAATATACGGGGGATACTTAAATCTCCCAAAATGTAAAAGCGTTCTATGCGCATGTGCAGAGAACGCTCTGGCCATTGAGGGGGAGGCTCAACAGGCCCGGTGGCTCCCAGCTGCTCGGGCCTCACCTCCGGTGCTGGGGAGGGAGCGGGAGAAGTCTCTGCATGCCCGCGCGACTCGCCGCTGGTGTGGGGAGGCGAGGGAGAAGGATTGGCGGGCCCGGCAGCTGGGAGTCGCGGGGGGGGGTGGGGGGGGAGAAGGATTGGTGGGCTCGGGCCTCGCTGTCTGTGCAGGGGGGGCAGGGGAGAAGGCTCACCTGTGGCTTCTTCCTCCTCCTCCTCCACATGTAGCTTCTCCCCTCCCCACCCGCGAGTATTGCGGGTCCCGGCTTCTTGTGAAGTCCTAAAACATAATAAGTTGTCATTATGTATAGATGAAGTGATTAGAAGATGACAATTTAGGCAGCTGTTTTTAATGTGTGTGTAATAGCTTAATCCATAGCGTTCTTGGTCATAGTCGCCTGGAAAAAATTAATTGGGCAGTTTCTAAGTAATAATGAGGAGGCAGGTTATCTGTTCATTGTATTACTGCGGGAGCCATCATAAGGAGGACTACTCAGAAGCAAGTCTCTTTTGTTGTTCAGTGGGGCTTACTTCAGGAAGGAGTTCCTTGAGATTGTAGCCTGTTTTTACAAAACACTTTAAGTATTCAGAAAAAGAAAACTTTCTGTGGGGAAAAAAAATCCATTACAGGCCAAAAAAAATCTTTTTAAAAAAAAAAAAAACCCATTCCCTGCCCCCCCCCCCCCCCAAGTTATTATTTTTCAGGAAGGAAGGTGGTTGGGTGACCTTGAGCCAGGCCCTCTCATGTTTCTCAGTGATATGGTAAATAGGTCTGGGCTATACCCCTTCAAAGTTGGGGGGGGGCTTGCATAACTAAATGTTCCCCTATCACTCATGCTTTCCATATGAATGGACAACCAATGGACTGAGGCATTTTCGTTGATTTGTGAGTGAGTTTTCTAGGTAGAATGTTTTTCATTTTTGTTCACTTCATTCATGCTCAGCTTTTCTCCCCAGTAGGGATTCAAAGCAACTTCCATCGTTCTTCTCTCCTCCATTTTATCCTCATAGTAACCCTGTGAGGTAGGTTAGTCAGAGAGCGAGAGTGACTGGCTCAAGGTCCCACAGGAAGCTGCCATGGCAGAGTGGGTTATTTGTACCAGGGTTTCCCAGATCCTAGGACTATGGTGGCTCAGTGGTTAAGATGCTGAACTGCAGACCGGAAGGTCGGTAGTTCAGCAGTTCAAGACCCGAGCGCTCCTGTCTCTGGCCCCAGCTCCTGCCAACCTAGCAATTCGAAAGCAAGAAATTGCAAGTAGATAAATAGGTTCCACTTCGGTGGGAAGGTAACAGTGTTCCATGTGTCTAGTCATGCCGGCCACATAACCACAGAAATGTCTTTGGACAGCGCTGGCTCTTTGCCTTGGAAACGGAGATGAGCACTGCACCCTTGAGTCGGATTCAACTGGCTTTCGAGCAAGGGAAACCTTTACTTCCTAGATCCTAGTCTAACACTAATTAGGAACACAAGAAGAGCCCTGCTGGATCAGACCAGTAGTCCATCTCGTCCAGCCTCCTGTCTCACACTGTGGCCAACCAGTTCCTCTGGGCCAACAACAGGGCTTAGAGGCTGAGGCCTTCCCTGATGTTGCCTCTTGGCACTGGGTTTCAGCAGTTAACTGCCTCTGAAGGTGGAGGTTCTCCTCAGTCACCATGGCTAGTAGCCACTGATAGCCTTACCCTCCAGGATTGTTATGTACGCGGACTGCCACCAGGGGTCTGCGGCTTAAGCAGGAGCTTGGTCCCAAACACAATAGGGACCCAGGATCCTAGTCCACCGGGAGTCCACCAATAGCACCCTTGGTGGGATATTCAAACCCTCCAATGGGGACAGAGGTGTGACGGGTGGAGTGTATATAGTTGGCCTTGCTTGGCCGTTTTGTGTGTCTTGTTGTGAAATACAATAAACGCGTCTGAACGCATGTCGTGGTCTGAGTTCTCCATGCGTCGAACCCAGTACTTTTCAAGGAATCTATCTAATCCCCTTTTAAAGCTGTTTATCCCTGTGGCCCTCACTACATCCTCTGGCAGCAAATTTGGAGCTACGGGCCTGCTCTGTGTAAAGAAGCATTTCCTTTTGTCTGTCCTGAATCTACTACCCATCAGCTTCATTGGATGCCCTCAAATTATAGTATTTTGGGAGAGGGAGGAAAGTGTTTTCTTTGTCCGCTCTCTCCACCCCATGCATAATTTTATAAACCTTTATCACGTCCCCCCTCAGTCTAAACTGAAAAGTCCCAGACTCTTCAGCCTTTCCTCACAGGGAAAGCACTACAACCCCCTAATCGTCTTGGTCTCTGTCCTCTGTACTTTTTCTAGCTCTGTGATGTCTTTCTGAGATGTGGTAACCAGAACTGTACACAGTATTCCACTTGAGGCCGCACCATAGATCTATACAGGGGCATTACAATATTGGCTGCTTAATTTTCTTTCTGTCTGTCTGTCTGTCTGTATTTTTTTATTTTAGATTTTAAGGGGATACAGAAAGAGAAAAGGGAATAGGGAAAAACTCATGGGAAGTATAATTACCAAAAACACCATGTAAGGGCAATTTTACAGATATTGAGGACATTCCTTGATCAGAATACAAGTGTATATAAAAGTATATGGCATAATAGCTTAACAAATATCTAACACGATATATATGGCGTAATGGTGTAAGAATATAACTTAAAAATATATGTGACATAATAACTTAAAAGTTCAGTATAATGGCTTACTCGATATATTCTACCATTTTTTCATACTATATGATCATTTTTATCTTATCTATTATATGGTATAACATAAATAACCTCATAGAAATTTTTATAAAATTTTCACACAACAGTTTGTTATAGTAACGGCCGTCTTATTTTCAGTCCCTTTCCTAATAATCCCTAACCTAGACTTTGCCTTTTTCACTGTTGCAGTGCACTGGGCTGACACTTTCATCGAGCTATCCACTATGACCCTGAGATCTTTTCCCCTCTCAGTCTCAGCAAGTTCAAACCTCATTAGCCTGTACTTGAAGCCGGGATTTTTTTTATCCCAATGTGCATCACATTACACTTACCAACACTGAACTTCAAATGATATTCAATTGAACTTCAGTTGATATACTATGCTGCCTCTCGGTGATAATGGAGGAGCATTCAGTCACATGAGCTCTCACCTGAAGTGGTACAGTCCAAGTGCACATTCACCACCTTAGTCAGAGCTAGGATTAATGTTTCAGGCATGAGTCATACATATAGGGGGATACGAGAGCTGTCGAGGTAGCATGGATGGAGAGCCAACCTGGTGTTGTGGTTAGAATGTTGAGCTAGGATAATTCCCCATTGCTCAGAATAATAATAATATTACTTTCAATTTATTAATTGCTTTCCCCAGTGGGCTCAAAGCGATTTACAGTTACACATTTTTTTAGACAGGGGACTAACAATGTTCATAGGGGACAGGGAAGACAACATATATTCATTTAATTGCACACGCTGTCACTGGCTTGGCTCAGTCATTTTCCGAACGGCTGCTTGTCGACCAGAACGTCTTGCAAATAGAAAACAAACAGACAGAGAGGGTAAAAACCATTATTGCTGCTCAACTATACTTGCAGTACTGAATGCTACAGTCAGATGTACCAGCTCATTCTCATGCATTCGCCTCCCTCACAAGGATGGCTGTTAGGATAAAATGGGGGGGGGCCTTGCGGGGTGGGAATGACCATGTATCCCAGGATCCTCTTGGAGACCGTTGATTCTTCTAGTATGTAACTTGATTGCCGCCATGAGAACTGACAGCTTGCTAGGCTTTTAGCTTTCTAGCCTGAACATTGGGAATTTGATGAACGTACGCGTTTCTGACAGCTGAGGTAAACTTTCTTGGATTAAAGATGAAGGCACGCGTCACTTGTTGCTGAAAAAAGCTTATTTTTCAAGAGTGCAATAATTACCCTCTGTCAAGAGTGTGCCGGAGCGGAATTAGTAGTTGTGGATGTATTTAACATACATCTATGCCAGCTGCCAGTATTTGAGGCAGCCTGCGCGTTAAGGCAAAACGGAATATCTCTTCCCCCCCCCCCAGTCTGTGTTCATTTGACAGTCAAGGGGGCAATCTAAAGCTAGAACTGATGGCAGAATAGATAGCCTGAGGCCTGGTGTTGGACTCCTGCACCACCTCAGAGCAATGTTCCCTCTAAGCTGTGGAGTCTTGTGAGGAAAAATTCTACTTTGTGAGCTGCTGGCATTAAAAGTTGTGAGCGAGCGATTTGGCTGCTGCGTAAATTGGTTTGCTCTGGAGCCCTCCTTCCTGAGCTAAGGCAAAAAATGTGTGAGCTGGAGGCTAAAAAACTGAGAGGTAGCTCAACACTAACTCAGCTTAGAGGGAACACTGCCTCAGAGTACAGTGGCGGTGGGGGCGTGTGTCATGGTTTCGAATGCGTCCCACTACAAAGCTGCAACAAGGTGTGCTTTTCTGTGCTGAGGCTGCTTCTTTCTGTGCTTCCCCCCCCCCTGCCCTTTCTGTTTTGCAGGGAGAGAATTTTGTTTCTAAATGCAAGGAAATACCTGGAGATTTTGGGGGTGGAGGCTGAGGAGGGTGGGGTTTAGGGGCGGGAGGGACTTCAGTGGGGTATAATGCCACAGAATGCACCTTCCAAAGTGGCCATTTTCTTCAGATGAACTGATCTCTGTTGCCTGGAGGTCAGTTGTAATAGTGGGAGTTCTCCAGCCACCACCTGGAGGTTGGCAAGCCTACTCATGGAAGAGAATGAGATGGGGATGTGTTCCCTTCAAAAGAGCTTTCAGGTCAGTTTAAGAAAATTCCCTTTCATGAAAGGTTATATATATCATATTATTTTTGACTGTCAATTTTACTCATTCTTACGCAAAGAATTGTTGTTATCTTTATTTCCTCCTAATTATAGTTCCAATAGGGAAAATGTTATCCAAAACCTACTAAAGGATTTTAATCTGAATATTACAGCTGTAGTGGCCAAGTTTCTTGCCGAAGTAGTCAAAGATAGATCTATTCTAGTAAAGGATTGATTCATATTGCTTATAATGTCTTATATATCCATGCCGTGTTATTGTACATGTATGTATCTTACTGCTATGCCATTAAGGGTATTTGACTTTGACTTTGAGATGGGAATGAGGGGGGGCTGGAATGGACCACACCACTTATGATTGCAGGCAGTGAGGTTTCAGTTGTGAACATGCACTCATCCATGCAGGTAACTTTTCACCTGTTGCTGTTGCCCCACTGAAATCCAGCCTGAGGCTGATGAGGAATCTGGGCATGTTTGAGGTGTATTGGACGTGGTCTTCCAGAGGTGAGGAATTCCGCTCCTTGCATTTTCTTACTCACAGGTTCCCCTCTCTGTCTTGTTGTTGTTGTTGCAGAAAACCGAGATTGATGCGAACGCAAAGTGCCTTTTCTCCCGTTGTTTTTGGACCCCTCTTCACAGGTAAGTGTCAAACTCTTGTCTCCCCACCCACCCCACAGCTCTTATGGTTTTACGAATGCTTATGTGTGTGATGCTGTTCAATTATTACTTTATTTACTTTACTTTATTTCAAGCTGTTTGTTGTGCTTCAAATAACTTGTATTAGTGTGTTTGTGGGTAAGAAGGCTTTTAAGGGGGAAAATATTATTTAGACTGGTAACTTTTGGAGACTTTTTATCTGCAGTGCTGGGTGTAAGGGAAATCTCTTTCCCGTACATGTACCTGCTTGGTCCTGAAAGTGAGCAAAACTTATCCACTGTGAGAGAGGCTGGCTATAAATGGAGTTAATAATTGTTGATAATAAGAATAAATAGAAGTAAAACTATTGGTATGTCAGGACCTTTGTAGAATACCAGTGGTTGTTCTTGGGTGTCCTTAAAAGCCCAGATCACTGATAAGCTAGAAACATCCATAACTAACTTTGGACTGCTTTGGAGCATCGTTTCTTTTGTTTTTTTCACTTGGCGCTCAGGAATATTTTGGTACTTTCTCAGCACAGACCCAAGCAGCATTATATCTTTCTCAAGTCCTCAGCAGAGATACGGTGCTTAGAATTGTACTGTCTGGGTTGCAATGCATTATTTGAAAATATATGTGAGAGTATGCATGGAATTGCTTCTCTCGCATACGGAGGAGTATGTATGCAGCATGAAGATATAAACTTTTCATCCTTCCCATATTTAGAAGAAGAAGAAGAGAAGAAATTGGATTTCTATCCCGCCCTTCACTACCCAAAGGAGTCTCAGAGCGGCTTACAAACTCCTTTCCCTTCCCCTTCCCACAACAGACACACTGTGAGGTAGGCGGGGCTGAGAGAGCTCTGGCAGAAACTGCTCTTTTTCAAGAACAGCTGTGCCAGAACTATGGCTTGCCCAAGGTCATCCAGCAGGTGCAAGTGGAGGAGTGGGGAATCAAACCCGGTTCTCCCAGATTAGAGTCAGCGCGCTTAACCACTACACCAAACTGGCTTTAGTCTGGGGGTGGGTGGGAATAAGAGGGCATTCAGTGCTAAGTACAATAGAACAAAGTTTGGGTCCAGTGGCACCTTTAAGACTAACAAAGTTTAATTTTGGGTATAAGCTTTCATGTGTGTTGGTCTTAAAGGTGCCACTAGACTCAAACTTTGTTCTGTTGCTTCAGACCAACATGGATACCATCTGAATACTGAATACAATGTTAGCCTAGGGATGTTGGCTCCACGGGGGGTCTCTACTGGCTTAATCATTTGGGGGGGATGAATGTGGGTTAATTAAAACAAATATTGCAAGGTTCACTGATTACATGGATTAATAACCTGTAGGTTTGTGCATTTCCTTAGCCGAGGGGCTTCAGTGCTTGGCGGACTTTGTGTGCATGATGAGCTTATAAAGCTGTCCTTCTAGTGAGTAGGACCAATTTGGTAGAGTCAAATAGCTGTTCTCCAGACTTGTAAAGTGGGGAGCTGAAAGCCTTTAATGGGAAATGCCGAAGACTGATCTTTGGACTTACTGCTGAGGTGCAGCCTCATGTTGCTCTTGGGTTTGGTGTTTAATTTTTATCTTTTTTTTTTTTTAAACCCTTTCTGGAAGTTATGCCCACCTGCCTTTTGGCTGTGAGTGGTAGCCAGCTATTGCTCAAGGTTACTCCTATATCCATCTTTTACCTACTTGGGACCTTCTGCACAAGCTGGAGGAATGGGGTCCTGCTCCATCCTGACATGGATGTCTTTTACCTATGGGACTTGGCATGTAGGACACAAAGCAACAGTAGAGATGTGAAGGACTGGGAGTCAAAACCTGGAAAAAGTCTTGTATGTAGCCCCCCCCCCCCCGAAAGTTTTAGATTTTTTTGGGGGGGGGAATTGGGTGTGCCTAGGAAAGTAGTTTTTTGAAATGAGTGAAATACTTTTGAAGACCAGTTTTATTCACACAGAATGTGATCTAAGAACTACGTGGAATGGAGATGTTTATGTACTGCAAATGGTACAATCGTCTAGCCTAGGCTATGGTTGATGCATTTTATGTTCTTAAAGCAGTAAAAATCTAGGTTTAATAAGAAAATAACATTGGGGGGGGGGAAACGGCAAACTTCCGTTCCCCCTCCATCTCATGGCTTCAAAATTTTTACGTATCTAAGCAAGAGGCTGAAGTTATTCCCTCCCCCAAAGTCTCCTCCATATGCCTGGGGGTTAATGTGTCCTGTCTGAAGCAATGCAAAGAGCATCCCTTCTGGTCACCCACCAATTTTTTTAAAAAATCTATTTTCTGTGTACAGGGAAGTAATTCTGCATTTTTGGATGCTAGCAGCAGCCTAGCAATCATATTTGTGGAGTCAAGGTTTGCTACTTAATCAAAGGGACGAGAGACAGGCTGCAGCTAGTTCGGTGCAGAGGGAAAGGCCCTCTGCACATTTTCAGAGGCACTCTCCACTTATTCATATCCCAGAACCTAGCCTTTTATATTGAAAGCAAATTCTGGGGTGGTGTCCTCAGAGCAGTTAAAGCCCTGCTTGTGTGTAAGATGGTGGAGATGCCAGAGCAGGGTGTTATGGGTTGTTAGGAATACAACAGGTTGTGTTATAGGAGCCGCAGGTAAACCTTTCTAACCATGCTTTCCTGAGCAGGATTGTAGCCTTTTAAGCCAGTCAACTTGGGAGTAACTGCTCAGGGTTACAGTGTTATTGGAGCCAGCTTCTGTTTCAAAGGAACTAAAGTTTGCAGGCTGCCGCCCTCTGTTTCACCCTTGACATGACTGTGTATTGGCTGTGTTTTGCCAATACGCAGGAAATCTAAATCAGACTATATGCCCTCCAGTTAATTTCACAGCCAAGTTTCCGATGAATATGCGGCCAAACCCCATGGTGGTTGTGGAGGGTGTGTGTGTTGGGGGTGGAGGGTGGAGATAGCTGCAGCTACATTCCATGATAAGAGAGCGATAGATTTCTGGTTTTATTTTTTTACTGCCTTTTGCTATCAATCTTCTCTTGTTCTGTGGGATATAATCTCTCTGCCTATGATATTGTCTGGGGCAAGTATTGGAAGCTAGAGCCCACATTTCAATCCCCTTATTTCCTTGACAGCAATTCTGTGTTCTTTGCATGTGTTATAATAAACCTAACTTCTTGGTTAAATAAAACTCTTTGTATTCTGATGATGGTGGGGAGGAAGATTCTTCCTAATTTTTTTCACTCCTTCATCCTTTCAACCAGCTTAATGGGCTGTGGATGCATGTATATTTTAGTATAGTGTGGATTCCTATTAGGAGACCCCTGTATAGGTTTTTGTACATTGTATTTCATCGGAAGCATTGGCACTTGCTGTTTTGTATAATTGTAAAGTCAGCTGCAGGAGGGTGTGGGATAGATGAATGCTGACCCTCTCAGAGAACTGATATAGCTAGCAATTGGAAACTGGCAATGTGCCAGCCCTGTTACTCCTCTCAACCAAAGCAACCATTCCTCCCTGTTAATATGTAAGAGCCCCACTGTTGCATCGTGGCGGCATTTTAAAATCCGAAAGAGGATTCCATTTTTTAAAAAATTAAAAGCTAGAGAGAAAGGGACTTCTTTGTGTAGGGAGTCCAGGCATGATGAAGGGCTCCTCCCTTTGAGCTTGGTGTTAATAATCCTAAACGGTAGAACTATGGAGAGAGTGGACAAAGAATTTTTTTTCTCCCTCTCCCAAAATACTAGAACTTGCGGTCACCCAGTGAAACTGATGGGCAGTAGGTTTCAGGACAGACAAAAGGAAATACTTCTTTACACATACGCATTCATTGCCAGAGGATGTAATGATGGCCATAGGAATAAACAGCTTTAAAAGGGGATTTGATAGATTCCTGGAGGATAAGTCTATCAATGGCTATTAGCCATGGTGATTGAGGGGAACCTCCACATTCAGAGGTGGTGAACCTCTGAATCCCAGAGCCAGGGGGCAACATCAGGGGAAGACCTCGGCATCTGTGCCCTGTTGTTGGCCCTCCAGAGGAACTGCTTGGCCACTGTGTGAGACAGGATGCTGGACTAGATGGACAAATGGTCTGATCCAGCAGGGTTCTTCTTATGTTCTTAATCTAAGTTACCTAATGACCTGGGAGTGTGCCCCTGTTCAGACGGGAATAAGGACTCTTGCTTCTCAGTTGACCTGTGACCAGTTTGGGACATTTCAGTGCAGTTCTGATTCTAGACAACACTTTCCCAGTGTGTCTGGGCATATTCTTGACCTGCATAGGCCAGGCTAGCCCGATCTGGTCAAAACACAGAAGCTAAGCAGGTCAGTATTTGGACGGGAGACCACCAAGGAAGTCCAGGGTTGCTACGCAGAGGCAGGCAATGGCAAACCAACTCTCAACATCTCTCGCCTTGGAAAGCCTATGGGGTTTCCATAAATCTGCTGCGGTTTGATAGCAAAAAATGGTGCAATCGTCATAAGTTGACCGATGAACAGTGTAATGAGACAGAATGAGAGAACAAAGTGAACGACAAACTAAGGCAACATTGTACTGTAAATAAATACAGCGAGTAGATTACCAGGTGTCATGATCCTGGGCCTCTAATGGTGCGGCCTTCAGGCTCTAGAGAGGCCTAGTGGCTCCAGGGAAGCCTGTATTAGAGTGACTACAGGGCCTACCTTTCCCAGGTTCCCTCTGGACCCTGTGACTGGCTAACAGGAGATTTGGAGAGGAAATTTATACCAGTAGAAGAGTAGAGGGTGGTGCCTGGGAAGAGGGAATAAAAGGCCTTGCCCAAAGTGGGAGGGAGTTCTCTCTCAGGGAGCAGAGCTGGTGTGAAGCTGCTGCAGAAAGAGGGATCCCTCATCCAAAAGGGGCGAGTCAGTCTGAGACCAGGAACCTAGAGAAGGCTAGGACTGCATAGTCGGACGCGTCAGGATTTCTTATTTTGCTGGTTTACCTAACTTTACTGTGCTCATTTTTCCTACATGTTTTTGAACTACAGTTGTTAATAAATCTCTTTAATAAAAATAGTTCGTTGCTCTTCCCGGGTCCCCACTCCTCATTTGGTCACGTATAAAGGGAAACATACTGGGAAAGGAGTGTATAAAGGGGTAGGGTGGGTGCTCCGGGCCCTCCCGAGGAGACCCATACCAGAGTGGTGGCAGCCATTAGGGAAACTTTCTAGCCACTGCCCATGACACCAGATATGAGATGGTACACTCAGACTTGTCTGTATTTATTGTAGGGCTGTCTTTCGGTTATGCTCCTGCAGAGTGCAGGGGGTTGGACTAGATGACCCGCAAGGTCTCTTCCAACTCTAACATTCTATGATTCTGCGATGAGTAGTCATTCTGTGGCAGGGGAAATGGCCCACTGAATAGAAAAAGACATTACATGATCCTGGGCAGGGTTGCCAGGTCTTAAGAGTTTTTCCTCAAACAATAGAGCACACACACACAACCCCCGTGAATGACGTCACTTCCAGGTGACTTCATTGTGCCGGGCATGTTGACACGGACAGGGCACTTTGGGGGGTGCGGTTCCCCCCACCGGCCGGATCGGGGGTGGCGGATTGGGCCCCCCGAAAGTGGGCAACCCCCCGCCCCCGTTGGGGGAATGGCAGCCCTAATCCTAGGACTGGTCTGGTGGTGTGGACAGTGCTGTCAAGTTGCACCTGACTTCTGGCACCCCCTGGTGGGGTTTTCAGGAAAGAGGCGTTCAGAGGTGGTTTGCCATTGCTTGCATCTGCATAGCAGCCCTGGTATTCCTTGGCCATCTCACACCCAAATACTAACCAGGGCCGACCCTGCTTAGCTACCAAGATCTGATGAGATTGGGCTAGCCTGAGCCATCCAGGTTTAGGGTTCCTCGGACTGAGCTTCCTCTGTAACTGGGGGTGGGGGGAGAGATGAAGTTCTGGCATAATGAGCTCCTTGCAGTACTCTAGAGCGATGTCTGTTCTGAGGTCTTTGTCCCTCTGCACTTTTCCAGGTGAGACAGTGTCACTGGTGGATGTGGACATCTCTCAGCGTGGTCTGACGTCCCCGCACCCGCCCACGCCACCGCCACCTCCACGGCGAAGCCTCAGCCTTTTGGGTACTGCCTGCTCGCTTTGTCTTCCAATATCTTTTTTTCTGGAGTTGTTTCCCAGGGGAAAATTTGTCAGCCTCTTTTTTTGGTCCGCTGTTCTTTTGGTCTGCTGCTTTGTGGTGATCCCTTTCTTTCAGAGAGTGCCTTTTTTGTTCAGTAGCCCTTGTATGGTTTTGTCCCAACAACCTCCTGGGAAGCAGAAACCTTGTGTGTCTTTTGTGCTAAGGACTCTGCCCCCTCCTTCCCCTTTCCTTCTCCCCCCCCTGGCCCAACTCTAGTGAGAAGGGGGTTTAACTTTTAAACCCCTTCCCCTTTCCTTCCCCCCCCCCCCCAAGTCTCTCCTTCACAACTCAAAGTCTGATCCAAGAAGTTAAGTTCTACAGTCTTGCACAAGCTGTAAATGGCATCTTTGTGTTGACGTTCCACTTCTGTTACTCATGAGTAAGGCATTGTACAGGACTCTGAAGCCTCTTTCTTTTCACCACTGGCCATCTTGCTTTGGTTTTCTGACTTACCGTTGTGGTGGCAGGCCAGCCACAAGACCTGGGCAGTTTCCTTTTAACCGCCCCCTCCCCCCAAAAAATGACAGCTTGTGTCCTGACTTGATGATCTGTACAGACTTGGGAACAAGCTTGTATATCAGGGGTCCCCAACATGGTGCCCATGGGCGCCCAGGTGTCAACCAGCACCTTTCTTGGAACTCACCAAGTACTTTTCAGAAAGTGGGCAGGGCTAGGTGGGGCTTTTGCCCAGCAAGGCTTCCGATTGGCTATTGGAGATGTGATTGGCTTTGCGGATTTTTGAAAAGGTTCCTTTGGGCAGCAGCTGCCACCACAGCATAAGGATCTTCACTGTGTGGCCGGAAGTAAGCTGCGGCAGCCATTTTGTGGCTGTGCCCATCGTGCTGTGTCAGAAGTCCAAAGGTGTCTGCAAGTTCAAAAAGGTTGGGGACCCCTGATGTACAGAAAAGCATGGAGCTGCCCTTGGCAGACAGTTGGTTCATTTAGCTTCTCTTGGGTGGAAGTCCACTTGTGAAAAATGAAGGAAGGTCTGACCACCCAGAAAAGCTTTGTTGGGGATCATGGGGGTGTGTGTGCATTGACAGAAGCTATGTGGAAGAGGAGCCGTATTGAGGAGACTTGGGCAAGGTGGAGCAAAATACAGTGTTGGGATCCCATCTGTTGTTACAGTATTCTGCTAGGTGCAGCTGCCTTTTGTGCATCCTATGCTGGCCCGTAGCAATGGTGGGGCTATTGGGGGCTCTGCCCCCTTCCTTAAAGGCCCGCCCCCGGCTTCTTCCCAAAAGCATTTAAACGGATCCTTTAAATACTTTTGAGAAGAAGCGGAGGGGTGGTGCATGCCCCTCTCCCTCCCTCCCGCAAGATTTAAAGGGCCCTCCCTGCTGATCAGCTGAAGAGCCCTTTAAATTTTGCAGGAACGGAGGGAGAGGGAAGAGTGGCACCCCTCCTTCGTTATGGCAAATAAAGGCAGCCCTGCCAGAAAAATCTTTGCCCCACAAGCCACAGAATCCTAGCTACGGGCCTGATCTTGTGTACCACTGATGCAAATTCATTCATACATTTGACATACAGTTGCCCTGAGCATGAGCCGTTGCTCTGACAAAAGGGTCGGACAGCATGAAACACACTTACATTTCATTTCTGCGCTGGGAATGCAAGCGCTTCCTGTACACTCTTGAGCTTTCCTGGCATCTGTTGGTGGCATGGTCCCTTTTCTCTCCCCTTAACTAGAGATGCCAGGTGCTGGAGAAGGAAAAAAGATCTTAGGGGGTAGGTGTAGGGTAGACCACGCTGAACTATATCAGTGGCCCTCAGCTAGGGCTGCCCGCTCCAGGTTAGGAAATACCTGGAGACTGGGAGAGGGTGCCTGTGGAGGGCAGAGTTTCCAGCAGGGTATATTGACATAGTCTGCCCTCCAAAGCAGCAGTTTTCGCAGGGGGACTGATATCTGTTGCCAGGAGACCACTTTGAGACTGGCAACCGTGCCTTCAGTGCATATTGTCAGGGACCTCAGGTGGGCTGTACATCCCCTTGTTGAGCCATGAGGTCCTATAGAACTGCTTTTTTTTGTGGGGGTGCTTTTTGGAAGGATCTGGTGCTTCTGCCCATGCACAGAAAGCGAGGATGTAACATTTCCTTGCTTCTTAGCACAAATGCGGAGAGGAGGAGTGAAACAACTAGGCAAGGTCATTCAGCAGTGGGAATGTTTCCTGTAACCCAAGCAGGTTTGGAGGCCCCACCCCCTCCCTGTCACATGACAGAGTCCAATGGCTTCCTGCTCCTAGGTCAAAGCTCAGTGGGTCCCAAGCTATCACCTGGGATAGCAGTTGGGTCTCGATAGGATGAAGAGGACTGAACTAGAGAAACCAGCGTTCTGATTCTGAAGGCAGCTTTAGGAGTCCAAAGGCAGAGAGAACCCAATGCCAGCTTGCTTCTCGCTCTGGCAACTTTCCCTCTTTCTGAACCTCTCCTTTTTTGTTTTTTTCTAGACGATATCAGTGGGACACTGCCTACTTCTGTCTTGGTGGGTCCGATGGGGTCGTCATCTCTCCAGTCTTTCCCTCTTCCGCCGCCACCTCCGCCACACGCCCCTGGTCAGTTGAGCTTCGATCCTCAGGGCTTCCCAAGTTTCTGCTGTGAATTTGCCCCATAGCTGGCCTTTTATTTAAGTCTTGGGTTTTTGGAGCTCAAGGTGATACGCACGAACATGGACTGATTTTAAAAAGAGAAAAATTCCAGTGGTTTGCGTACACACCACTTCCTTCTGCATTTTGTGGTCACGCTTGGGTTCTCGTACAGTGTTTTTTTTCCCCAGGAGGGCACATATCTTTTGGAAATCCCAGTGGGACATATGCAGAAATCTATTGCACTCTCCCCCAAACCCTTGCAAGGGTCCCTCATGGTTTACACCTGTCGTTCTCTGATAGAAGTTGGTGATTTCCTCTTGACTGTATGAGATGTGCTTATGGAACTGCAACTATTGATGTGGGAACGAAAAACTCTGTGCGTGTGTGTAGGTTTTTAGGGAAGGCCATTTTAAATTGAAACTGATTAATAAGAAGCTACTAAGGTGTGCTATTTTCAGATAAATTATGCACCCGAGGTTCAGATCAAATAGACTGTATTGACTGTATAGTATTAGACTGTCCTATATTTTCAGATTTAAGATCAAATTTAATTCTCCCATTACTTGGAGCTGGCTTTGATTCCCTGGATGAGAAAATGTCTTGGCTATTTAAGAGATGTAGAAAACCAAGTTACCGTCCAGGTGGCCAATTATTGGGCAGCAGTTATATGCACGATATTTAAAGAGCCACCTGCCTGGTTTGTTTGACCCGATTGTGTGCTTCTGTTCTTGACAATGGGTAATTGGGTTGGATTGGACAGGAAATTGCAACAGATGGGGTTGAGGCATATGATCCAGACATGGGCAAACTAGTTTGTTTTTAAACCGAAGTTGCTGTTGTGGGAAAGGTTGCTTTTGATTGCCATGAGTTGGACTCATTTGGGGGTGGAGAGCAGTTCAGACAGTCTGCAAATGCTGAGCTGTAGGTCATAACCACCTCAAAGGGCAGGGCAACTTTCCCACCCCCTCAGCTTTGTCTCTGCAGCCACAAACTGATGTGCCGATGTTCCGGGGTCTGTGGAAGGAAAAAAGATATGTGCGTGCAGCCCAAATCTGTCCAGGGTTGGTGGCGTCTAACCTATGAAGCTCCTGGCCTCATGATGCTTCCTGATAACCTTGGCCTAAAAACCCTCTTCCAGATGTGGCTGATTTGCAGTGTTGCTCTTTGGTCTGGTAGAGGATCTATCAGACTTATTTTAACTATCCAGTGGTTTTTCTGCCCTCCAGAATACTTATTTTTCATCCATTGTTTTTTTCTTTGAAACCCACAGTTTAACCAAACTCTGCTCATGCACAGAAATAAAAGTTCAGTGGAAGAGAGAGATCAGTACATACATTGCTCCTCCAGCCACTGGGCAAACTGAACTATCTGTCTCCTCTGATTCACTTTGGCTTTTCTCCTTCTAGGACTGTCTAAGAATTTACGTTTAGGTTCTGTTTCCCCCTTCCCTATCTCAGTTTCTGCTTCTCTACCTCTGTGGCTCTGTTTCTTCTCCCTAATAAAACTTAGCACCACTCTCTCCCTATCCTTTGAGAGTTGGTGTTGTGGCTTTACCCCATGCCGTGTTCATCTTCTCTGTTCCCTGAGTTATTGAGCTATGATCTGTACAGCTACAGGGAGAGATGTTCCTGGGGTGAAATCCAGCTTATGGAATGTCCTACCCAGAGAAATCCACCAAAAGACCTTTTGAACTTTGCCAGCAGCAGTTAAAACCTGTCATTTCCTTTTTTTTATTAAACAAAGAAGAGATAAACAAGAACAGTACATTTGTGATACACTACTTTCTCAGATGCTGCTGGTTTGACATATTTATAGAGCTACCATTATCAACAATAAGACAATAAGTATATCAATCTTACAATTATAACAGATCTATCTGTTGAAACCTGTCATTTCCTGACTAGTGATCCCTGTGGACTTTTAATTCCCCTCCCCCCCCCCCCCAGCCAGTTGGTTTTAATACCTTGCACTTGTGTTAATTGCTGTGAGTGTAATTAAGCCTCAGCTGCTCTCAGTATTACATCCGTTCTGGGACATTTTGTTGTTGTTGTTCAGTCGCACAGTTGAGTCCAAATCTTCGCGACCCCATGGACCAGATCACGCCAGGCCTTCCTGTCTTCCGCCGTCCTCTGACGTTTGCTCAATTTCATGTTCGTTGCATCGGTGACACTGTCTAACCATCTCATCCTTTGCCGTCCCCGTCTTCCTGGAATATCTGAAGAACATTTGGAATCCTGAGTTTCCGGATTTCACTGCAGGATCTCTTCATCAGTAACTACCTTATAGTTTATCTTGCAACAAAAAAAGTTAGCTCCAAGCACTTGTCGTTTCTTTTTTCATGGTCACTCCCTGCAGGACTGTGTGTCTCTTACCTCCTTCCTTCTCCTCCTTGCAGATGCGTTTCCCCGGATCATCCCGATCCGAGCGTCCGAAGCAGTGCACAGCCAGCCCGCACAGCACCTTCAGTGCCCGCTCTACCGTCCTGACTCGAGCAGTTTTGCAGCTAGCTTACGAGAGCTAGAAAAAGTAAGGGCCTCTTTAAAAAAAAAAAAAAAGTTCAGTGGAGGGGCTTCTGCTGTAATCCTCAGGTGGGGAGAAGGGGGGTGTATGTGTGTAGTGAGAATAGAGGACAGGGGGCTTGCCCAGTGCCTGTCGTGGCTAGTGGAGCCGATGTCTGCCCCTGTTGCTTTTTTAAAAAATTGCTGTCCTGGATTCCTTCTTTTGCAGAATGTTATAAACCATGATGTTCGTTTGCAAGTAAAAAGGGGGCTGGTGAAAAGGATGCTAAATAAGTTGTCATGAAACTTGGTTAGCCAGATAAAGTTTCTCTGAAAATAAGCGCACCTTATTTAGAAGTTTTAAACAAAAAGGCGCGTGCGCGTATAAGGGTTCCAGCAGCGGCTTTGCCACCTGCTACTGAACTGGCCTAGCTATGGAAGGCTTAGTAAAACAGCACAAGAGACTTCTTGCCTATCGCTCCAAACCAAGGGAGGCTTGTTATCTACATCATAATTCCCTGTGAGCAATGCTCCCTCTAAGCTGTGGAGTCTTGTGAGCAAAAAGTCTACTTTGTAAGCTACTGGCATTAAAGTTGTGAGCGAACGATTTGGCTGCTGCATAAATTAGTTTGCTCTGGAGCCATCCTTCCTGAGCTAAGACAAAAATGTGTGAGCCAGAGGCTAAAAAACTGTGAGTTAGCTCACACTAACTCATCTTAGAGGGAACACTGCCTGTGAGTATGGAATTTGCTTTAAAAATATCAACCTGGCTTCCTGTGTTATGTCTCCATAGTTAGGTGAGCTTGGCAGAATGTAGACTTTCCCTCTAGATTGGTGAATTGGTGGCAAAAACTATGTTCCTAAAAATGGTACTGCTGCTTGTTCTAGCCATTGAAGGTATCCTGTGGCAGTGAGTTCCACTGGCTAACTGTGCACTTTATGCAAAGGCTAGCTGGCTTTTGCTTCTCTTTTGAATAAAATTTCTCCCATATTTTTTTTTTTTAAACAGTGTGGTTGGTACTGGGGACCTATGAACTGGGAGGATGCCGAAATGAAGCTCAAAGGGAAACCTGATGGATCCTTCCTGGTCCGTGACAGCTCTGATCCTCGGTACATTCTGAGCCTCAGCTTTCGATCGCAGGGTATTACCCATCACACCAGAATGGAACACTACAGAGGTGAGCCTGAGGAACTGGAGGAAGGGCACGGACATCCTCCTGGGTAGCTGAGAAAGTGAGTTGCCCAGGGGCCACTCCAGTGAGTCCATGCTGGAGGCGGGACTCCCAAGAAGGGTCCCGTGCTGACTGTCACGATTTTGTAGGCCTTTTCTACGTGGACATCGTGTTCAAGCAAGATTCTTTCTCCCCCCACCCCCACCCCCTCTGCTTGGTTTGTTGTGGACAGGAACCTTCAGTCTTTGGTGCCACCCCAAGTTTGAAGACCGCTGCCAGTCCGTGGTGGAGTTCATCAAACGGGCTATCATGCACTCCAAGAACGGGAAGTTTCTGTACTTCTTGCGCTCCCGGGTTCCAGGTGCGTGCACACATTCTAGCACTTGATTGTTCTTTTATGAGGCATATTTTAAGGCATCTTGAAACTTGGGAGCAAGGTGGGAGATAAATGTTTCCAGTCAACAATTAAGCAAATGGAAAAGTGTTTAACTGAACTTCAGAAGAGTTTTTTAAAAAATCATCATGGACTGAACCCAGCCAGATTTATTTTTGGTTCCGTCTCACCCAATTCCCTTCCATACTACCTGCCCCCTATCCCACGTGCCTTTTGTCTGTGCTGGTCCCATGATCCCTAGCTTAGTCTTTTTTGGAGGTCAAAGGAGGGGGGCTCCTTCCTTTGTTTGCCAGTAGAAAAGCTAGTTGATAACCATCTTCAAGTACCCGAGGGGCTTTCACCTCTTTGAATATCCTCCAGACCCCCAAGTAGGGATCAGTCACCAGAGGTCGCCATGACTTCCAGGTGCATGCACACACACACACACACACGCACATATGAAAAAATACGCAACCCCCCCAGATGGCCATCGGACAGCAATGCTGATTCTGTGAACTTAGGCAGATCATGAGAGGGAGGGCAGGAAGGGATGAGTCAGGGCTTAGTTCTCATCTGAGAGCAGTGCTGATTCTATGAACTTAGATCATGAGAAGGAGGGCATCAGTGCTTAGTTCTCATGGCCCTTTCTTACGCACCCAGGGAAATGCTGATCATCACTTTGGGGTCAGGAAGCATTTTTTCTCCAGGCCAGTTGGGCCAGAGATCCTGGAGGTTTTTTTGTCATCTTCTGAGCATGGAACAGGGATCACTGGGGGTGTTTGGGGGAGAGGTAGTTGTGAATCTCCTCCCTTGTGCAGAGGGTTGGACTAGATGACCCTGGAGTTCCCTTCCAACTGTATGATTCTATCCAGCCCCATATACTAGCATATTATTTCCATAAATTAGTCATCTACAGTCCATATATCTGTATTGTATACAAATCTATACCTTTTTGACGCACATATAATTTGTGATTTTGTTGTAACTGTCCATATAATTATTTGTTTCTAAACTTCCAAATCATCCACATGGAGAAGCAGTAACTTCCGAAACATCTCTGTATCTTGTAACAGATGCGTCTCAAAATGGGGTTTTTTTGTTCTAGTGGTTCAAACATGGGTCCCCCAGTTCCTAGTCTGACCCTCTAACCACTACACCAGCTCTCATCTGTTTCTAGCACTTACCTTGATCTTGAGGAGAAGATCTCTGAGTAGCTGCTGTCGCACTTTCCTCCATGTTCACTTTCTTTCTTTTTTCAATTTACAGGTCTCCCTCCAACTCCCGTCCAGCTTCTCTATCCAGTCTCTAGGTTCAGCAATGTTAAATCGCTACAGCACCTCTGTCGTTTCCGGATAAGGCAGCTGGTCCGCATCGACCACATTCCAGAACTCCCGCTCCCAAAGTAGGCCCCATTTTTGTTCATTGTTTATCAGCAGGTGGCGCTGTTGCTTTCTCCCATCTCCACTCCCTGCTAGTTCCCAGCATTCTATCAAAGCCAGCCATATCCAAGCTGAGGGGGAACTAAACCTTTCTCTTCTTCCCGAATTTGGAGTCTTCAGTAGCAAGTTCATCCCCCCCCCCTTAATTTGTGCACCTCTTTGGTTTCTCCCATACGAAGGGATGAATATTTCTTCTGTGGGGTGCAGTGACAATCTGTAGCAGAACAAAAGAGCCAAAGTCCAGGAGCACCTTAAAGACTAACAAAATTTGTGGCAGGGTTGGAGCTTTCCTGAGTCACTGCTCAGTTCCTCAGAAACTTCTTGATCAGTAGCAAATTTGTGTTAGAGCATACCACTGCGAGAAGGATAGAACCAGTCATCTTTTGTCTGACACAGAGTGGTCTAGCACAAGGGTGTCAAAGGGGGCGCAATGGATCTTCGTGCATAGAGCATTGTGAGAGTCCCTGCACCTTATGCCAGATGTCTTGCCAGACACAAGCCCTCTTAATATGATGGCAATTCTGTGTCGTGGATTCATGGCTGCTGTGAATGTCTTTGCGTGTGCAGTGGCAATGGAGCATCCATGAGAACATTTCCTATGCACCTTCCAGAGGGCTTTTTGCCAGTTTTTCTTAAAGGCAATGCTCGTTATATTGCCACAGCATAATGCTATAGCGCTATAGCAAATATATGTAGCATTGCTATAGCATTATGCTATGGCAGTTTTTTTTAAGCCGGCAAAAGGCTTTCTGGTGACGCGGCAAGAAAATAGCAGCTGTGAGGGGATGATAGTAAAACGGTGCCAGCAAAATGGTGCCAGCATGAATGGAGGGTTGGAAAATGCCCGTCTTGCCACCCAGGCTGCATGCTCACTTGCTTGGACTGTTATTTCTGGAAGGATCAAGCCAAAGCAGGAGAGAAAGCAGGAAGTGGATAACTGGAGGACACCACTGTGTGGATTCTCTGTAAAACACTGCTCCGGTTTGGAAGTCAAGGTAGAGCAAAGAAGCTGTGTGGATGCACCGTGATTGACCTAGCATCTGGCTACTAGTCTTTGGGAAATAACTTCCATTTGGGGCCTGGTCATGCCTTAACAAATCCTCCTGGCCTTTTCCCGTCCACCCAGGCCTCTGATCTCGTACATCCGCAAGTTCTACTACTACGACCCCCAAGAGGAGGTGTACCTTTCGCTGAAGGAGGCGCAGCTCGTTTCCAAACAGAAGCAAGAACTGGAGTCTTCGACGTAGCGAGGGGCCCCCAACCACCTTGCCGTTGGCACCAATGGTAACCACCATTGTTCCATGTACACGACAGCTGTCCCTGTTGTCTGATAACCCACCTAAATCTGTTTCATTTTTAATTTTATTTTTCAGATTTATATTCCTCCCTCCCCGCAAGTGGGCTCGGGGCGGATAAGGCCATTCGGCAGTACAATATAAACACCTTAATAATCAGATTACAACAGTTAAGAACAATAATTTAAAACAGATTGCACTATTTGTTGGTGCCCACTGTTTGTTTCCTTTTTAAGAAGATATATGGGAAACCTTCTGAAAGCTTATCCTTTTTTAGTTTTAAAGGTGCTTGCATGCTCTGTGGGTGGGTTCTTTCATTCCTACCCCACCCCACCCCCGATCTCTAGAAGAGATCTACGCAAGGGTATGGTGGTGCAGGCCACGTGCATGTAAATGCATGAACTGGAACGCAGGGTCTTCACCACATGTCCTGAGTGTGTTTTGAGTTGAATCCGTTCTCTTAAGAACAGTTCTTAACCAGTTCTTGTAAGTATGTCTGTCTTGAGCTGGGGTTGAAAAGAAAAGGGCAACACTGTGGTCAGGCACCTTTCTTGGAAAAATCCGGTTTAAAGTCAGGGGTGGTTCCACACTCATCAAATGTAGTGCGGTTAGCATTGTTTGCCCGTTGCAGTTACAAAGGGAGTTCCAGAGGGCATCACTGTCAATTTGCTGTTCCGTTTTTTCTTCCTGTCATGGTCTCTGTTATTTCTTATCTTTTCGGAGCTGTCTTGTTGCATTTATTTGTTCTTGCTTTTGTGTGAACTAGGAGCATGATCTCTGTGGGGGGCGGAGAGTCATGTTACGTTTTTATCGTGTTCTATGGCTGACATGTGTCGGGGCGTCAGAAAATAGTTCTGGGGATCAGCTTCCCAGCAGCTGGCTGCAGTTGCTGTTTTTAACAGAACCAGTGTGGTGTAGTGGTTAAGAGTGGTGGACTCTAATCTGGAGAATCAGGTTTGATTCCCCACTCCTCCCCCACATGAGGCCTGCTGGGTGACCTCGGGCCAGTTCCAGTTCTCTCTGAACTCTCTCAGCCTCACCTGCCTCACAAGGTGCCTGTTGCGGGGAGAGGAAGATGATTGTAAGCCGCTTTGAGACTCCTTAAGGTATAGAAAAGCGGGGTATAAAAAACTACTCTTCTTCATCATTAAACTATTTGCTATTACACCATTGTGAATTGCTTCCACTACTGATGATGATCTTGTGGGACGTCTGGTTTTAAAATATGGATATAACGCAAACCAAGGAGGTAGAGGGCTTGCTGAGCTTTCAAGCGGAGGATTCTGCCTTCAGGGCCAGGTTTCACATTTCGCCTCCTAGAAATGCACAGGCTTTGCTACTGTCTCCTTCATTTTGCAAAACTCCCCCCCCAAAAAAGGTGTTTTTGTATTCAGTGGCCTAAACTCCTCTTGCTTTGTGTGTGTTTGCTCCCCAGAACTAGGAATTCGGTCACCGATGTCCTGCCATAATGGAAGCTGCACAGCAAAGCGGTCCTGGCATTTTGCTTTCTGGCTGTCTCTGGGCCTCCGGAGAGACAGAGCGAATCCGGGGCTCAACAACAGCTGTGCACAGAAGAATGGGAGCCGTGACCCCCACCCCACCCCGTCCCTCAGTTGGGTTCCATAAGGATGTTGGAATCCGATGAAACTGGATTACAGAAAGCTCTTGCAAGGATGGCGAATGTCACAATATTTTTCTTGTCAGATTTCTATTTTTTTGGTGCTCCTCTCTCTCTCCCCTCCCCTTTTTCCTTTCTCACCCGGCATGGGAATAGTGAGCCAATTTTAAAAATTTTTGTTTACTTGTTGGTATTTCAAGGGTTGGGGATGGGTAGGGTTTGGGGCCCCGACAAACTCTGAGACTTCAGAACTGCATTTTGCAGTCTGGTCGTTCTGTTTCAAAGGAGCACTGCGTTTGGAAGGGAAAGTCTGAGCCCAGTGCTAGTTTGGGCTGTGTCCAATGGTTGTCTTGGGGGGGGGGCAGGATTGGGGCAGTGAGGAGGGAGGCAGAGAACAGTGAGCTGGGGTGCTCTGGGTTCCCCGCCCTTTCCAAGGAGGAAGGGCAGCCTTGCGTAAGAATCTTAAGCCTGGAGGAACCGTGGAGCACACCACAGGATTTTACGCCTACTGAGAATTGCAGGCCCCGGTGTCTGGATCGAGTCGGGCTGTAGATCGTGGCTACCTTCATTGGAAGGGAAAAGTGGGACCCTAGTAGCCTCCCGGAGCTTTTTCCTCGCTGCCGTTGCTGTTAACCTTTTCAACAACAGATTTTCTCTCTGCCTCGTCCTCCTGCCGTTACAAAACCAGAAACTCATCAAAGCAACCTCTTGCAAAGGTGTCGGGAGCCCCAGAAAGGCTTAAGCAAAAAAAAAAAAAAGAAGACGAAGAAATGCTCATGGACATCTGAAAAGTTAACCTCGGTGTTGCAAAGCCTTGCGCTCTTCTTCCCTTTGCCCCCCTCCCGACGACCCTGTGAACAAAATGACCTACTGAACAAGCAGGTTGAAGGCCTGGTGCCCCAAAGGAAGCGCCTCTTTGACCTTTTCATGTGAGGAAGCCAGTTAAAAGCACCTTAGTCCAATCCCAGTTGGGAGAATGGGAAGGAAAGGAACAGGGGGAGCAGTTGTTCACGAATCCCCCCTCCAAAAACTCTGTAAGATAGATCTTCTGGCCTTAGTGGGAAATCTGTTGAATATGGTGTGTTGTCTGCAAGGGCAAGAGCCGGAGAGTGTCTGTTTCTGGTCATAACCAGAGGGTGAGATGGAACCCAATGAAAAAACCCCTCATGATCCGGAAGTGATTGTGATATCCAAGAGGTACCCTGTGTGCTGACACCCCACCCCCGTTCTTGGTGACTTTTTGTTTAGAAAAAGCTATGGTTTATATTTTTATTTATTTATTTTTGGAGGGTTAAAGCTTGTTCCTCATTTGTGTGACCAAATCGGGCTTCCAGCCCTCCGCTTCAAAGGCTCGTAATTCTGTACACTGGATATAGCAAACCACATGGTTTCATAGTCGTAGAGACTATGGGAATTCCTAAAGACATTTGGTCATGAGAAGAATTTACCGAGTAAGCCTGCTGAAGTTAAAAAACACGATTCCTTCTTCTTTCATAAGTTTCTCAGTGGACTTTGTGGTTCATACATGGTGTGTTTTAAGCAAGATTCTGAAATTTAGTTCTGCTAATGGCTGGTGTGCATTTCCTCCCCTGTGCTGCCATGCAGAGGTGTGCATGCGCACACAGACGAAGCCAGCCACATCCTTCTTCCCTCACCCTCTTCCAAAACATTTGCTCCTAAAATTTCTGTTACCTGCCTAGGCCTCAAAGCTCCTCCCTTTTACCCTTTCAACAAACACTGTCTTCTGTTGCCCATCTCTCTACGTTTTGGGGTTTGGTTTGTGAAATGAGTCCTTTGAAAAATGTAATGAGCTGGTTTGAGTTGCGTCCTACATGATTTCACCACAGTTCCCATGGCATTTGGGGGGAGGGGGGACACCTCGGACAGTATGGTTGCTCTTAGAACATGTTCTAACATGCTGCAAGGAGAAGACATGGCCCATCCCTCCAAAACACCTGACTGGAAGTCCTGGCAACCTCTGGCAACCCCTACTGGGGCATGGAGGACATTCAGAGAAGCGGCTTGATCCCCTTCCTCTGGCCCCCCAGCCCTGGTATTCTCTGGAGGTCTCCCATCCTAATACTTGCCAGGGTCAGCACTGCTTAGCTTCCGAGATCTGATAAGATCAGGCTTGCCTGGGCTATCCATGTCAGGACAAAACACCCCACTGTTCATTTGTGTTGCCTCTGGAGTTGTGTCTCAGAGTGGAAGGAAACGGTGGGCACCTGAACTCGAAGCCAAAGAGGCTCTGAGTAGGATATGGGGATCCTAAATAAAGTTTTTTTTGGGGGGAGCTCCAGTGTGCGCATTGTGGTATCTAATACTACCCTGGAAAGACAATCCGCTGTGTTACCATGTTCTCAGAGCTTCTGGCCCAGGTGCAAGGAAGGCTGTTAAGGCACTGGGATTAGTTGCAAACAGTGAGGGTTAGAGAGACTGGCCTGCTTCTGTTGGCCCAGGAAAGCAGCTACTGGCACGTCATTGCTTCAAAGGCCACAAGGTGGTGTACAGAGAATAGGCGCACTTTTCTTTTTTTAGTCGCAGCGGTTAAGACGACAACCTTCCCAGTTCATGCCTGATTTGGAGGTTTCCCACCCCATCCCTTCTCTGTTTCAAATAAAAGATGCGACTCAGAAGTCCACCAGTCCTAAAGCCAACACCTGATCTCTCTCTTCCCTCCTCCCCCTCCCCATTAAAATGTGGTTCAAACACGCACAAACCATGCCTTAGGGCTGGTGCCTGATTGCCCGCCACTGGCCTCCTGTTCTGCTGAATTCCTTGTTGGGACTCTTCTGGAATCCTTTTGACTCCACGACCGAGGAGCAAAGTCTGATCATGTGTAAATAACTCGCAGGGAGTCGTGCAGCTTCCGGTGGGCGCTTTTTGCATCCACGTTAACTCTGTTGCGATGAGTTTCCTTTCTGCATTTTCGTTTTCAAACTTCTCCTGGGCAGAGTTCGTTTTGAAATGTGTGAGTGGTTATACAGATGAAGATTGTGCACGGAGAATTTCTGCACTGGGCTTTCCTGTTGTCTGCCTCTGACCAAACTTCTTAGTTTTTGGCTTGTTTGTTTCTGATGCAGCGTCTCTTTCTGTTCCTTAGTAATAAAAAGGGAAGTTGTTAGCTTGGAACAAGCTGGTGGAAATCTCTTTGGAACCAGCTGGCCTGTTTGTTGATGTTTGCATTCAGGCTGGGTCTGGCTGTGGTGTTAACATCACCACCCTGTTGCCCTTTGGAGTTTTCACTGCATCAAGTGACCCTCTTCCCAACAGCGGGAGCAGGGAGGGGGGTTATGACTACTTCCTGTACTTCTGGCTCATTGTGCCTCCCTGTACAGCGAGTGCATTATGACTACTTCCTGTCCTAGCCCATTGTGCCTCCTTGGACAGGGAATGGGTTATGACTGCTTCCTGTCCTTCTGGCCCATTGTGCCTCTTCGACCAAGGTCCTGGGGCGCACTAGGCTGGCCTCATGTCCCTCAGAATAATCCTTGTATATACTGCAGGATAAGAGACTGAAAATGGGTAGGGAGACTGCTCTTAGCTCTTGCCTCCTGGGCCAGAAATACAGGTTTCATTTTTGTATAGACTATAGTAGCAGGTTAGGGTTTTTTTTAAACCTGCTGGGAACAGATGTCACTTTTTGATGAAGTGAGGTATGAATGCATCCCCCCCTCCCCCAGTAGCCTTGCTTTTTACCAGTTAGGGGAGGTCTTTAAAATTGTGGCAACTTTAAAAAATGGTGCTTAGCACATCTGAAAGATCGCAAAAGGAGCTTGTGTTTCTAGTTTCCCCACAGACCATATCTGTGCCACCCTGCTCCCTTAGACACTGGATAACATTGCCCGAGGGTGATAAGGGACATGTATTGACCAAATTGTAGTGATCTTGATGAAGTGCTAGGCGCTGTACAAAGTCCCTTGCGAGCTCATGCACTGGTTAAGAGGAACCTACGGTTTCATGCACTGTTAAAAAAGAAAGTTCCACTGGAAAGCGTGTGTGTCTAAAATATAATGTATGTAATAGCTGTCCCCTTAGGGAAGTTTTAAATAAAAATGTGGCATAAGTGCTGTTCTGGCCTTGGAAGTGATGCAAAAAAAAAAAAGAAATAAAAGGATGAGCAAAGGTAATATTGTCACGTTTAGTTTCTTTAGTTAACGCAAGCTTTAGAGTTCCACAGATCTCTGTATCAGGCCCAGTGGAAACAGACAAGCAAGGCACATGCATGAATGTCATGAGCTTTCCCACTTTGCAATAGCATCTGTGTAGAGAGTGAAAAGTTCTTTCAACTATTACAATAGCACTCCAGCTTTGCGTAGTGCATTTAATTGCATTTAGCCTTCTCAGGAAGGTCTCTGTTTCCATTTTTATTTCACAAATGGGAAGCAGAGATGCTGACAACGACTGTGTAGTAAATCCACAGCAAAGGTGGGCTTCAGAGACCACCTGGGAGCCCGTTTCTTGCTGGACTAGCTTTCTGTTGCCTTTGGGTGTGTGTGTTCAAGTTACTATTTCTGTTGGAGGGGTTCAGACAGATATTTCTGAGATTTCCCTCTTATCAGAAAAGGACAGTGGCCCTGATCCAGCACGAGTAGCTTAATATACACATGTAATGAGACAAAAGGCTGTGATTTTCCTAATCTCAAATAGGAGCTGTCCTGACCAGTGCAAGATGGGGTGTTTCCCCTTTGGCCACATGTTATCTTGCTAGGTGGTTGATGCACTAGGTCGCTGTTACCATCCCAGGTAGGCCTCAGACCCCAGAGATTTATTAAGCCTTTGGCAGACTGCAGTACTCTGCAGTGTGTTCGGCTTGGTTATTAGCAGTTGTGCGGACCTGACATAAAAAGGTAAAGGTTTCCCATGTTCGAAAGCCAGTCAAATCTGACTCGGGGGGCGGTGCTCATCATTGTTTCCAAGCTGAAGAGACAGCACTGTCCGAAGACTTCTCCGTGGTCATGTGGCCGGCATGACTAAATGCCAAGGTGCGCGGAATGCTGTTATCTTCCCACCAAACCGGTACCTATTTATCTACTTGCAATTTCTTGCTTTCGAACTGCTAGGTTGGCAGGAGCTGGGGCCAGACACAGGAGCTCACTCCATCACGCAGCACTCAGGTTTCGAACTCCCGAGCTACCGACCTTCCAGTCTTAACCTCTGAGCCATCGTGGCCCCTTAGACCTGACCTAGCCCAAACTAAATCAGTGGAGTGGTGAAATTGAGTAGACCAGATCCTACCCCGCCTCCTTGTCCGGGTCTAGTCAGTTTCACTTGCAGAGGATGCCTTGAATTCTTCCTTTAAAGAGCTACAGGAGGGCATGTGTGAATAACCATCCACTGATAACATGAAATGTGAATCTTTATCAAGGCTGTTGCAGAATTGTTCGGGGGTTTTTACGTTCAATATTATTCAGTAGGGCCCTGTGACAGTCCACACATCCACTGTAAGCAGTGCTGGTCATGCTTTAGGGAGTATGGCTTAACAGTACAAAAACCTATCCACAGAAATGGGTTGTGAAATGCACAATTAGTGTGCATGCTTTAGACCAATAACACTTTTATACTTCTGCCTCCATGTGGCTGAAAAGGAACTACATTACCCTGACTGAGTGGTCTGTGGAACTCAACACCTTGCATATTCCTTATAATTCAGTAAAATGCTATTTTAGCTGTATTGTAAGGTGCTTTTTAAAAAAAAACAAAATAATCCTGTTTTTGCAAAACTCCAGGTTTGCTCTTCTCTCTCTGTGTGAGTGTGTCTATGTTAATTTATTAAAATAGCTGCTGTAATTTATTTTCAGAACTATATGTTCAAGTGGAACAGACTTGCAGGCCAATCTTACAGTTTTGGGTTGGGGAGAACAAAGATGTTTATATATATGAACATTTTTTTTAAAAAAATGCACTTTGGGTGTGTTTAAGACATTTGTGTGCGGGGAAGATCAGACTGTTTTATGGACTCGGTTTTGAATGGCCTTGTCTGTATATATTGTATCAATAGGCACGTTTTCAGTTTATCATTTGGAGGCATTTGTAAGCGCTGCAGGGTCCTGTCTGGAAAACAGATGTATTGAATAATTTTGCCCCAAGGACTGGGGTAAAAAGATTTTTGTTTTGTTTTTCTTTTTTTGTCAGTTGCAGGAAAGAACTTTGCCCTTCTCCTGTTTAGTATCTAATTTCTATTGTGGATTTTGTTTGTTATTTTGGCCTCTGGGTTGTTGTTTGACAGGGTAGGTGGGGTTTGAAATAAAATAATTAAGTGGTTCTTGACGTGTTTGATCTTGGTTTTTTTTTAAAAGGGTGATTAAAAGTCAATTTGATTAACCAACACTGTCCCTTTTAGCATTTTGAATATTTAAAGTCTTCCTTACAAACACCCCTTTAAGGTAGGCTGGTGCCGTTTCCCTCCATATTGCAGTGCTGGGTTCCAAGAGACCTTGGACCACATAGAGAGCAAAGTGTGTCACTGAGGTGAGATTTGAACTGGTCCTCCTCACTCTTGTACCACACTGCTACACCAGCTCACAGTTGGCCAGAAGTCTATGTCAATGTGGTGTAGTGGTAAGAGCATCGGACTAGGATCTAGGAGACCTAATCACCACGTTGCCATGGAAACTCGGTGACCTTGGAAGCTCAGCGGGTGGTTGTTGCCCAGTGAACAACGTGGGAAGCCACTTTAGGTCTCTGTTGTGGTGACAAACTAGGTATAAATCACAACTGACTACCATTGAAGAGGAAGGCCATCCAAGGGGGGAGAGATTTTTAAGAGATTAAACTCTTAGGTGCAACTAAATTACAGAACAGTGAATTAAGACATCTCATTTTCCACTGGATCCTCTGTAGCAGGGACAATAGGTAAAAAGGGGGTCCAAGTAAGTGGAAATTTCCCCACTAATTGAGTTAAGAAATCTCAATGTGTGTGTGAAGTGCCCTCAAGTCGTACCTGATTTATGGTGACTCCAGCCAAGGGGCTTTCAAGACTGGTGAGAAGCAGAGGTGGTCTGCCATGGCCTTCCCCTGCAGAGCCTTCCCTGGGGATCTCCCTTCCAAAGAAAGCCCCTACCATGCCACCTTCCCTTCCAAGAAAACTACATAGGAGTCTGAAAATAGATCTCTGTTGCGCTCTTGTGCCACCCAGTGTCCAGTCTATGCACCTGGAAATCCTTTTGTGCTTCCCTTAATAATTGTGTGCCATCACATTGCAGCTGACACTGAGAAACTTGAATGCTGATTGGCTGGATGTTCTGTATTATCACGGAATGTTCAAAATCTTCCTAACCATTCAGCAAAGTGTCCAGATTCTTTAATAGTCAGTGTGGTGTGGTGGTAAAGAGCGGCAGACTCTGATCTGGGGAACCCGGTTTGATTCCCCATGCCTTCCCATAAAGCCTCCTGGGTGACCTTGGGCCAGTCACGGTTTTCTCTGAACTCAGACCCACCTACCTCACAAGGTGACTGTTGTGGGGAGAGGAAGAGAATGCAGTTGTAAGCCAATTTGAGACTCCTTAAGGTAGAGATAATTGGGGTAGAAAACCTACTGTTCTTTGAGAAATGGAGGAGGTTTTGCTGGGATGAGGACTTTCACACTGACCATAGGGTTAGGAGCAATGCTTCCTCTAAGCTATGGAGTCCTGTGAGCAAAAATTCTACTTTGTGAGCTACTGGCATTAAAGTTGTGAGCAAGTGATTTGGCTGCTGCATAAATCAGTTTGCTCTGGGGCCATCCTTCCTGAGCTAAGGCAAAAATGTGTGGGCCAGAGGCTAAAAAACTGTGAGCTAGCTCACACTAACTCAGCTTAGAGGGAACACTGGTTAGGATTTGCTTTCTGAGACTGGCTGAGGACTTGGAAAAAGGGCTTGATGCAGGGAAGGAATGCAGACACAATCTGTCTACAGCGTACACTTGATTTTTACTTTTCCATTCATTGAGTGATTCTCATGTTACAGTCAACGTGTACAACTGAGTGTGTGCTTGAAACTGCACAGTTATCCAGGTACTGCTCCCTGGTTTCATCTGTCAAGTTAATGTGTGTTGGCTCTTTCTTACATTATACGCATGTGTACTTGTATTGACTATAACATGTGAACAGGGCCTTAGGGTAAGTACTAGGCTGAGGAACAGGAATCTGAGCCAGTTGTGGCTTCCGCTGTCACTACAACAGTGCCTCTCCCGGGACTGAAACCAGGAGGCCCAGGGTTATGATAGTGGGTGGATGAACTGAATGAACCAGCCAATTTTTTCAGTGGAGGCTTCCCTAGGAGGCGGCTTACAAAAATTAAAACACATAAATAACATTAAAACAATCATAAAACCATCTAAAACAATCCAGATGATGTAAAGTGCTAGTACAATTGATCTGGCAAAATTAATGCTCACAATATTTGGCGACGACAGCAGCAATTGATGTCCTATTCTATTGATCCGCTCCTCGTTCTGTTTCCTCGTTGATCGTTCCGGAGGGCAGGGCTCACATAGGTCAGCTGTGACTCGACACAAAAAAGGGGGGGATTTCTTTCTCAGTTTAGATGGAGTCATGGCCTTGTGTGTGTTTTGCTTTAGCTATCCCCCCAAAAAAACACCCTCTTAGGCTGTTCTTGTGAGTCATCTGCAGCTGTTTGTCTGAAATTGCCCTGCACGCCCTGTGAAAATTGGTCCTGAGGAGAAGCAGTAGAGTGAGGGGCCAGGCTGACCTTGGAGCAATAGCCTGAAATTTGCTGTTATAGTTTTGGCTCCAAGTTCTTCAGTCCTGCCTCCAATGAAGCCCTGTAAGCCTGGGGGGGATTGGCTTAAAACGAAACAAACCAACCCTTGCCATGCAGAGGAAAACTTTTATCAATGGAAGTGAATTGGACAAGGAGGCTGCAGCTAATCATGGCCTCCAAAGGAATGCATCTGTGCAAACCCAGCGTTCCAGCCACACCGTGGAAATCCTCCCTTTTGCATTCATAGGGTGACGATTCTCTGTTCTGCATCCATCACTTCATTGAATGTTGTGGCGTGCACATCAGCTGTGAAGAGGCCAGATGAGAGTTTTCTTCCGGCTTCCCCCCCATCCCCTCCTGAAAATCCCCTTGTCACGGGCAGCGGCTAGAAAGGCTAGAAAAGCTCTCTAATGGCTGCCACCACTCTGGTATGGGTCTCCTCAGGAGGGCCCAGAGCACCCAACCTACCCCTTTATACACTCCTTTTCCAGGAGGTTTCTCCTTATAAGTGACTGAATGCAGTGTGAGGACCCAGACAGAGTAACAAACTATGTTTATTAAAGAAATTTAACAACTACTGTAATTC
>NW_015167057.1:2717037-2737958 GCF_001447785.1 Gekko japonicus | reverse complement strand
CCCCCCCCCGCTAGCATTCCAAAACAGTCCAATGGCACCTTTAAGGCCAAGGTTTATTCAGGTACAAGCTCTCCCTCCTCTGCTAGGGCAGATCTGCGCATCCCCTCCCCCATAGCTAGCAATCCAAAACAGTCCAGTGGAGCCTAAGTGGTGAGTGATGTCAGGGGGTGTGGCATATGCAAATAAGTTGTGCTAATGAGTTATGCTACTGAGCTCCTGCACCTCTTTTTCTACAAAATGACCCCTGCCCTTCTCTAGGAATTTGGCCTCAAGCTGACTTACCCCTTTTGGATGAGGGATCCTTCCTTCTGCAGCAGCCTCACCAGCTCTGCTTCCTGGGAGTGAACATCCTCCCACTTTGGGCAAGGCCTTTTATCACTTCCTCCCAGGCAACACCCTCTACTCCTCTACTGGGGTAAGTTTTCCCTCCAAATTCCCTGTTAGCTAATCACAGGGTCCAGATGAGACCTGTGAAATGTAGGCCCTGATAGCTACTCTAGTACAGGCTTCCCTGGAGCCACTAGGCCTCCCTAGGCCTCCCTAGAGCCGCACTACTATAGGCCTAGGATCAGGACACCCCCTTGTTGCACCAGAATAGTTATTTGCTGGCTTAAAAAAATGTTGCAGCATTGTAGCACTATAGCAATTATAATTTTAAAGCCCTCTGCTGGCATGGCGGGGAAAACGATGACTACGAGGAACTGATGGAAGGAAAATGGTACCTGATGAAGGCAGGTCCTTTGACAATACGCGCCTTCCCATCCAGACGGCACGATGCACTTGGACTGTGCTCTTCCCAAAAGGCTTGGGAAACACCATACAAAGGATGGAGAAAGGACTATCAGAGGATGGCCTTGTGTGGATGCTTCAGAAACAAGAAAAAGGACTCCTGTTTGGGGAGCCGAAGCAGAGAGGAAACGTCCATGGGTAAGTAAGCGCTACTTTGTCTCCCCTGGCTTACTTGTCTCATTTAAGAAAACGTAATGTGTGAATTGACCCGACCTGGCCCAGGCTAGTCCAGTCTTGTCACATCTCAGCAGCTAAGCAGGGTCGGTCCCGGTTAGTACTTAACTGGAACCCCACCAAGGAAGTCCAGGGTCTCTCTGCAGAGGAAGGCAATGGCAAACCGCCTCTGTTGGTCTCTTGCCTTGAAAATCCTATGGGGTCACACACGTCAGCTGCAACTTGATGGCACTTCCTACCACCAATGTGTGAGTTACGTAAAAGGCTTAAGTTCTGTGCTAGAGACTTCTCCTTCTCCCCCCCCCCCCCCCCCGCCCAGCTGCATAGGAATGAATTTACAGTTGCAATCTGACTTGTGGCTTCTCAGTGTAAACTCAGTCTTCTAATTTCTGGAAGCAGAGCGGCTCCTGATTCCCACCCCACCCCTCCAATCCCTTTCCTCTGTCAGCACAGCATTAAAAGCCTTTGAACCTCTATGTGTATTTGACAGAATCAGGCTAGTCTATTTTGATCTCGCAGAAATATCTACCTGTGCAAACATCTGCCAGGCATCCCAAAATGCAACGTAACTTACAGAGGAGTTGAGAGTCTGGGGTTGGGGTTGGGGGAGAATTTAAATAATTTAAGGCACACACCCTTCCATCTCCCCCCAGCCCTACTTCCTTTGCATTTTATATCTTCTCCTGTCCCTTGACGCAAGGCTAGTTCTGCACTCTCTGAATATTGTTTAGTTAGATTTGAGCCCAGCGGCACCTTAGAGATCGACAAAAGCTTTAGGGTGTAAGCGTCTGACAAACAGCTTTGCCTCTCAGAAGGTAGAGAAAGAAGTCCTTTTCTCCCTTTCTCACAATACAAGAACTCGTGGGCACTCAATGAAATTAATAAGCGGTAGGCTTAGAATAGAAAGGAAGGACTTCTTTACCCAAAGAAGAATTAACAGGTGGAATTCACTGCCACAGGAAGTGGCGGCGGCTACAAGCATAGACAGCTTCAGGAGGGGATTGGATGAACATATGGAGCAGAGGTCCATGAGTGGCTATTAGCCAAAAGATATAGATGGAACACTCTGTCTGGGGCAGTGATGCTCTGTATTCTTCTTGGGGCTTGGGGGGCGACAGTGGGAGGGCTTCTGTAGTTCTGGCCCCACTGGTGGACCTCCTGATGGCACCTGGGTTTTGGCCACTGTATGACAGAGAGTGTTGGCCTGGATAGGCCATTGGCCTGATCCAACATGGCTTCTCTTATGTTCTTAAAAAAATTTTTTTTGGGTGTGTATTTTTGTGTGTGTATGTCATAGAATCACAGAGTTGGAAGGGGCCCTGCAGGCCATCTAGTCCAACCCCCTGCTCAATGGAGGATCAGCCTAGAGCATCCCTGACAAGTGTTTGTCCAGCCGCTGCTTCAAGACTGCCAGGGAGGGGGAGCTCACCACCTCCCTAGGTGGCTGATTCCACTGTTGAACAACTCTTACTGTAAAAAAGTTTTTCCATGGTTGACGTCTGGTGATCCTTAGTGGGGCTTGGATGTTTCAGAGAGGTGGCTTACTATTGCCTGCCTCTGTGTTCCAGCCCTGGTATTCCAAGAAGGTCTCCCGTCCAAATTCTTGCCAGGGTCGGCCCTGCTTCGCTTCCAAGCTCTGATGGGAGCAGGCTTGCCTGGGCTATCCAGGTCAGGGCTACTTCTCTTATGTTCTTGTGAAAACCTATACCATGAAACTCGTGAGGCTGGAGTCAAATCAGGGCTACCCTCTGAGACTATCTCAAAGTTGTTTGTATGTCTCTGCAAGCTAGAAGGGTTCCCGTCTCACCAAGTCAGCAGTGAGCAAAAATGAGCTCAGTGTAGAGAAGATGTTGTTGTTGTTCAGTCGCACAGTCGAGTCCGACTCTTCGCGACCCCATGGACCAGATCACGCCAGGCCTTCCTGTCTTCTGCCGTCCTCTGACGTTTGCTCAATTTCATGTTTGTTGCATGTGATCAACTTTGGTTTCAGCTCTTTTGCATGATAGGGAGAAGGCACATCACAGCTGGTGGAACTGGTAGCCTTACTGCTGGATGAGGAGTATTGGCTGTTTCACTAGGTGGATTTGGGGCACCGTCAAAGGTGGCAGAAATGGGTCTGACCCACCTTGGTCGTCTTGACCATTACCCACCGACTTGTCCTTTCTGCTTCTCTTTGTGCACACCCTTCTCTCCATACAGACTGGGTGCATGCTAGGGCTGGCGTCTCTGGGCTGGGAATTTCTGGAGTCTGGGGAGGAGAGGGAGCTCAGCAGGCCAGTGAGGTGTAGTGGTTAAGTACATGGACTCTAATCTGGGAGAACCAGGTTTGATTCCCCACTCCTCCACTCACAGCTGCTGGATGACCTTGGGCAAGCCATAGTTCTGACAAGAACTGTCCTCGAAATGGCAGTTCTTGAAAGAGCTCTCTCAGCCCCACCCACCTCACAGGGTGTCTGTTGTGGGGAGGGGAAGGGAAAGGAGTTCGTAAGCCGCTCTCAGACTCCAAGTGAAGGGAGGGGTATAAATCCAATCTTCTTCTCTGTCTCCTCCTCCTTCCGTGTGAAGCCACAGAGTAGGCTTGCCAAGTCCCCCCGGGGGGCGGGGAAACCCCCGCCCAAGAGGCCTGTTACCCGCCACTGGTGGATCGGGCCCCGGGGGAACCCCACCCCCAAAGCAAGCGACGTGCCTGGCGTCAGCATGTCACCCGGAAGTGACGCAGTCGCGTCGGGGGCTGGGCCACGGTCATTTGAGGGAAAGCTCTATGGTTTCCCCTAGAATGATTGTGGCCCCGCCCCCGGCTTGCCCAACGTGGTTGCGTCACTTCCGGGTGACGTAATTGTGGTGCGCGCACTCCCGGAGCAGCGCTGGAGTCCCCCACCCTACATCCAGTAAGGACTTGGCAACCCTACCACAGAGCCTGCCCTCTGAATCTGCCACTTCCTCCACCTGTAATTCCAGGATAACTGCAGGCCCCACCTGGAGGTTGGCAACACCATACCATGCACCCCTGGGGCTTAAGTTCACAGCTAGGAATTCAGACTGCATAGAGCAGCTTCACATCTGTCATGAACAAACTTGATGGTTTATGACCTCTGCATACAGCCAATGTGTGGTGCAGTGGTTGAGAGTGTCAGACTATTATCTGGGAGAACCACTTTAGGGCTGCCAGCTCTGGGTTGGGAAATACCTGGAGATTTGGGGGATGGAACCTGGGGAGGGCTGGGCTAGGGAAGTGGAGACCTCAGTAGGCTATAATGCCGTAGAGCAGGGGTATCAAACATGCGGCCTGGGGGTGGGTCAGGCCCTCGGAGGGCTTCCATCAGGCCCACAGTGGAACTGGCCATCTCCTGCTTCCAGTTCTGCTGCTGCTGCTGCATCATAACTTGCTTCACCAGACTCTCTTAATCGCTCAGCTATTTCATGTTTTAACCTGGGTCTTAGACTCAGAACTCTGAACACGAGATTTCTGTGGTGAATGTCAATAAATCAAAAGTAGGTTTGCAGTTTACAGATACACACCTGAACGGCATACTCAAGATTGCAACAGCATAGACATTTTGATGCAACAATTCAGAGCAAGAGGTGTCAGTTATCAGATACTGTTAAATAAACAAAATATTGCAAGAGTGCTAATGTTTTAAGCATATTTTTATTTTAAGTAAAACAAAAATCTTTGTGTTTGTGTCCTTTATAAAGCTTATATCTCCGCTACCTGGCATTATGTTTTATGACACACATGGCCCGGCCCAACAAGGTCTCATTTATGTCAGATCCGGCCCTCATAACAAATGAGTTCGATACCCCTGCCATAGAGTCTACCCTCCAGAGCAGCCATTTTCTCCAGGGGAACTGATTTTGGTTGTCTGCAGATCTCCAGGTGCCACCTGGAGGTTGACAACCCTGCATGCCACGGAAGCTTACTGGGTGACCTTGGGCTAGTCACATGCTCTCAGCCTAACCTATCTCACAGGGTTGCCGTGAGGACAAAATGGAAGAGAGGAGAATGGTGTAAGCCACGTTGCTTCCCCATTGGTGAGAAAGGCCAGATAGAAATTATCTAAATTGTAGAGTTTCTAACTAACCTGGGTGTCAAAAGCCACCTTGGAGAGCCAGTTTGGTGTAGTGGTTAAGTCCGTGGACTCTAATCTGGGAGAACCGGGTTTGATTCCCCACTCCTCCACTTGCAGCTGCTGGATGACCTTGGGCAAGCCATAGTTCTGTCAGAGCTGTTCTTGAAAGGGCAGTTCTCAAAAGAACTCTCTCAGCCCCACCTACCTCACAGGGTGTCTGTTGTGGGGAGGGGAAGGGAAAGGAGTTCGTAAGCCGCTCTGAGACTCCGAGTGAAGGCGGGGTATAAATCCAATCTCCTCTTCTTCCTTTTCTTCACCTCCCTTGCACATTACTGGTCGTAAGCTGCTTACCTGTAAACCAGTATCTGTGTCGTGGGCTCCCAGCCCTCAGTCCAGACTGTCCTGCCCAGTGAAAATGAGTTAGAAGTGGGGGGGAGGGGGGCACTTGCCGCCCTAAGTTTTAGTGGCATTTGCTTACCCTCCACATTTTTTTGACCTCTTCTGTCCCTTCCGGCTGTCCGTGGGCCAACACACACAAGCTCAGTAGGCACGGCGGGGCCCACCCCGTACTAGCAGGCAAACGCAAAAAAGATCACAAGACCTGGTGTCTTCAGCCTCTTGAGGCTTGGGAAATGCACTGGTGGGCAGGCCTCATCAATGAAAAGCTTTGTTCCCACCGACCCTGCCGTAAATGGGCATCTAGGGAAACGGAGATCTCAGCAACAGAGTCGTCTACTGTGTTCAGGGTTTGCACAGTGGGAGTGTAGCTCCATTCCACAGGAGAAAAAGCCCTTTGATGGGATCAGCTGCTCTGAAGCCTGTGGAGATACAATTACTGCTTCCCTCAGCACCAGCAGTGGCCCTGTTCAGGCAGAACGGTGAGCTCCGCTATCCGAACTCCAGTTTTATTTCCCTCAGGCAGAGGTCCGGTGTGTGATAGAAACTGCCCAGGAAATCCTGGATGCAAGAGTGTCTTGTACAGTGTCCCCTCTAGGCTGAGTTAGTGTGAGCTCATTCTCAGGTTTTTAGCCTCCAGCTCACACATTTTTGTCTTGGCTCAGGAAGGAGGGCTCCAGAGTAAACTGATTTATGCAGTAGCCAAATCGCTCGCTCACAACTTTAATGCCAGTAGCTCACAAAGTAGAATTTTTGTTCGCAAGACTCCACAGCTTAGAGGGATCATTTTGCATGAACCAAGCAGTACTGTATGCTCTTACCGTGTTGGATTTCTTTTGGGACACTTAGCTTTCTTCCACACACACGTTTTGTTCTGATTTGGCATCCAAACGGGATTGTTTTTATTTTTGGAGCATTCATAGAACTTTGTCTGCTTTCTGGGCTTTCCCCCGATCGGTACCAAGCATTTCATATGATCTTTTGGGGAAAGATTGCAGCCAGGGTTGAGCCTAGAGGGCTCCTGCTATTACACTTGGTCTCCAGATGGCAGATCAATTATCTTGGAGAAAACTGAGGTAGAGCCTGGAGAGGTCCTGCTATTGCACTTGGTCTCCAGACAACAGATCAATTCCCCTGGAGAAAACTGAGGTAGAGCTTAGAGAGGTCCTGCTATTGCACTTGGTCTCCAGACGATACATCAATTCCCTTGGAGAAAATTGAGGTAGAGCCTAGAGAGGTCCCGCTATTACACTTGGTCTCCAAACAACAGATCAATTTCCCTGGAGAAAACTGAGGTAGAGCCTAGAGCAGGGGTGTCGAACTCATTTGTTATGAGGGCCGGATTTGACATAAATGAGACCTTGCTGGACCGGACCATGTGTGTCATAAAATGTAATGCAAGGTAGCGGAGATATAAACTTTAGAAAGGACAAGACTCCAAGTGAAGGGCGGGGTATAAATCCAATCTCTTCTTCTTCTTCTAAGCTGCAAACCTACAATGACACAGCAGCAGTAGAACTGGAAGAAGCAGAAGACAGCCAGTTCCACTGCAGGCCTGATAGAAGCCCTCTGGGGGCCTGATCCGGCCCACGGGACACATGTTTGACACCCCTGACCTAGAGAGCTCCCGCTATTGCACTTGGTCTCCAGACAACAGATCAATTCCCTTGGAGAAAACTGAGGTAGAACCTAGAGAGGTCCCGCTATTACACTTGGTCTCCAGACTACAGAGATCAGTTCCCTTGGAGAAAATGGCTGCTTGGAGACTCTGTGGCATTGTACTTTGCTGAGGTCCTTCCGCTCCCTAAACCCTGCCCTCCCCAGGCTCCATCCCTAAAATCTTCAGGCATTTCTCAACCCGTAGCTTTTAACTCTAGACTCGCAGCTGAAGTGTGTTTGCAGGCCAACTGAATGGGAAGGTGTGCACTTTTGAAGAATCCAGCTACTTCAGCACCATTTTACTTGATTTTGGCCTCTGTGGCTGCCATTCCTACTCGTGCCACTAGAGGGCTTTCTGACAAAAAAAAAGATATTTCTACATAGCTGTAGTGTCATAATGCTATAGCAGCAGAACAGAGTTTGAGTCCAGTGGCACCTTTAAGACCAACACAGTTTTATTCAGAGCTTACACTCCGAATAAAATTTTGTTGGTCTTAAAGGTGCCACTGGACTCAAACTTTGTTCTGCCGCTTCAGACCACCACGGCTTGTTGTTGTTGTTCAGTCGCACAGTCGAGTCCGACTCTTCGCGACCCCATGGACCAGATCACGCCAGGCCTTCTGATCTTCCGCCGTCCTCTGACGTTTGCTCAACTTCATGTTCGTTGCATCTATGACACTGTCTAACCATCTCATCCTTTGCCGTCCCCGTCTTCTTTGGCCCACCTGAAATAATACTATAGCAATTACTAATTTTTCAAAAGAAGCCCAATTATATTTGGTGTAGGGTGGAATAAAGGTGGCTGTCAGGGGCTGCCTGTCCAGAGCAAGGATGCGTGTGTGGAAGAGGAGGAGAGCTGGATGGGAAAGGGAGAGGGCTCCCGTAAAGAGCAAAGGTGTGTCCATAGAGTTGCCAGTTCACCTGGAGAAGATGGCGACTTTGGAAGTTGGACTCTATGGCATTATGCCCTCAGGCTCTACCCCCCAAATCTCCAGGTATTTCCCAACCCTGAGCTGGCAGATCTATGTGCCCACCTCCTCCACACAAAAGAGAAAGAGAAGAGAAGCTGCTGGATATGAAAGTGATTACAGCAGCCCTAGAAGAGAAGCAAAAAACTAGTACCTTAAAATGCTTGCAGAGTGACTGGTCACTCCCGAGTGGCCTGCAGCCCACTCCTGCCCTCAGAATCGTTGGCGCCTGAGAGAGAAAATTGAAATGGCTCCCAGGGAGCACCATCCACAGAGGTTCCGCTACACTAGTCTAGTCCACAGAGGTTCTGCATGGGAGCCTAACAAAAGTGAAAACCCTCAACCTTGTACCTGCTTTGTGCTAATGGCTGCAGAACCCAACCCACTGGGAAGTGCTGCTGGGCAAGCACCATTGAAGACACAGAGGTGACATGTGGGATAAAGGTGGCTGTCAGGGGCTGCCTGTCCAGGGCAAGGATGCGTGTGTGGAAGAGGAGGAGAGCTGGACGGGAAAGGGAGAGGGCTCCCATAGAGCTGCCAGTTCACCTGGAGAAGATGGCGACTTTGGAAGTTGGACTCTATGGCATTATGCCCTCAGGCTCTACCCCCCAAATCTCCAGGTATTTCCCAACCCTGAGCTGGCAGATCTATGTGCCCACCTCCTCCACACAAAAGAGAAAGAGAAGAGAAGCTGCTGGATATGAAAGTGATTACAGCAGCCCTAGAAGAGAAGCAAAAACTAGTACCTTAAAATGCTGTACTGTTATGTATTGGGCATTTCAGTGCGATCCTTCGCTAGGAAAGCGAGCACCTGGTAACTGTCACGGAAGTAACAGGGGTGCCGTTCTTCTGTCAGGAAAATGGGATGACTGCTCGGCTTCCATCTTAAGCCTAAGGCCCCGTGCCCCATAGAGAATACTTCCTCAGTAGCTTTTTGGCTTCTTTGAATTCCAGGCCTGTCTTTTGCCTTCCCCTTTCTCCCCCATGCCAGTACAATACAAGCCCCTTTGTCCACGGCCGCCCACCCTCATCCCCCCCAGTACAAAATCCCATCCCCACCCCTTGAAAACGTGGCTGGCGGCTTTCAGATCTCTACGTTTTAACTTCCCAGTATCAACTAAAATTTCTGCTGCCAACCCCCATATCTTTTATCCCACTGTCCACACTTGTTTCCTGAAGAGGTTCAAAGTGACCCAAGTGGTCGTAGACGCACAAAGCGGCATTCTTTCGGGCCCTGGTCAAGCCCAGACTAGGCACCATCTGCTTTATGATCAACGGGCGTGCCTCATAATAGCTTCACTGTTGCACAGCTGAGGCAGGCGGACGTTGATCTAGACAGAGCCCTGGTCGAGAAATGTTCTGTGCTTCAGAGATTTGCAGGGCCAAAGAAGGGGCTGATTTGTTCAAAGTGATATGAAATTCAATTCAGCCTTCCACCGCCCCTTCCTCTTGGGCCTCCAAAATATGTCTCCTCCCCCCCCCCAGCCGAAGTATCCAGCCTCTTTTGACCTTAGGCCCCTGTTGGTGGACTCCTTCTCCTGAGCGTCCTGAGTTCTGTTTCTACTTTGAATTCTAATCCTATATATTGTCATCCATGCTTACGCTAGATCTCTCTCTGCATGTCTCCCCTACCCCTGCAACGCTAGCGCAGGTTCTTTCCTTGCCGTCTGTGACGTTTTCCCATCCAAGCTGCCCTTTCACCTTCCTCACAGAGCTGTGCTGTTTGCCAACATTCTACTGCACGCACCTGTACAACTCAGGGATTTAGGGTTTTCTCTGACTTGTATGTGGAGCTGCGGTGGCTCAAGTGGTTAAGATGCTGAACTGCAGGCTGTGGAAGGTCAGTAGTTCAGCGGTTCGAGACCCGGGTGCCGCATGATGGAGTGAGCTCCAATCTCTAGTTCCAGCTCCTGCCAACCTAGCAGTTCGAAAGAAAGAAATTGCAAGTGGATAAATAGGCACCACTTTGGTGGGAAGGTAACAGCGTTCCGTGCGCCTTGGTGTTTAGTCATGCCGGCCACATGACCACGGAAACGTCTTCGGACAGCGCTGGCTCTTCGGCTTTGAAACGGAGATGAGCACTGCAACCCTAGTCGGATTCGACTGGCTTTCGAGCAAGGGAACCTTTACCTTTACCTGACTTGTATGATGGAAACTCAACTCAGGGGATAAGACAAAGGGTCACAAGCTGTGTGATTCCCTTCAGTCTCTTATGTCCAAATATGTTTGAGCCATGCAAAGGTATCAACATTGCAAGGGCACTTACTCAAAAGAAAGTCTTCAGTACACACACACAATCCCACTGGGGATAAAATGTCGAAAAACAGAATGGCATGTATCCACCCATGTAGTTCTGAAGAACTTTGGGGGGTATTTTAAAAAAATTATTAATTTTTCAACATGAAAAAAACAAAAAACAAAATGGACAATATAAAACAATTAACAGCATGAACAACAGGATCAAAAGGTAAGTTAAGAAAAATATATAAAAAATCTTAGTGACACAGAAATAAAGAAATATATGGTATCAACAGTTTAACATTAACAAATAATGACAGAGGCTTAAATATAGGTAAGACTTACCATAAATTCAAATCATTGACTACATCTGGTATTACATCATGGTGAACTAAATATTCTAGAATAGACAACCAAATTATAGCAACATTTGCGGAAGATTTATAAGAATCTGCATCATTTACCCTATCAGTAATTTTTGACATAATATACAATTTCCATAGTTTGGAATGCCAATGCTGCCTATTTGGATTTACAGTATTTTTCCAGAACAATGCAACAGTGTTTTTAGCTGCAGACAGTAAAATAGTTATACGTTTACTAGTATCTCCAGAATATATTTTGGCTTGCCACCTGTTTAATAGTAAATGGTCAACTGTAAATTGCAATTCAACCCCTGTAATGCCTTTAATTTGATTAATGACATCTTTCCAAAATAATTCCAGCCTGGGACATTCAAGCCAGCCATTGCGTGTAGTTATTTTGGGGGTATTTTTGCCATCAGGTCATAACTGACTTTTGGTGACCCTGTGAGGTTTTCAAGGCAAGAGACATTCAGAGGTAGTTTGTTATTGCCTGCCTCCACGTGACAGCCCTGGTATTCCTTGGAGGTCTCCCATCCAAATATTGACCAGGGCCAATCCCACTTAGCTTCTAAGATCTGATGAGATCGGGCTATCCCGGGCTATCCAGGTCAGGGCTTAATACTGATTCAGTCTGGCGATTTTCCCCACCTCCACACTGCAGATCCCCTCTTTGACCGCCGATGCTGTTCCCCACGGTCTGTTGGCCCCTAGAAACAAAGTTTCTGGGGTGTAATAGACTGCAACAGAGGGAGAAAATTAGGAAAGCCCCACTGTGCAAAGTCTGCAGATGATTGGATGCACCCTGGCATTTTATTTTTACACCTTTTGCTCAAAACACAGGAATCCCAGCTCTTTGCTAATGCACATGTCCGAAGGAAGCATTTCCCCTTTCATGTCCTTTATCATCTGAGGATAGCGGAATGGGGATTTGTGGCGGATGTGTGGAATGCAATTATATTTACGTTTATACATATATTTTATCCCTGACCTGCATAGCCCAGGCTAGCCCGATCTCATCAGATCTTGGAAGCTAAGCAGGGTCAGCCCTAATAAGTAGTTAGAGGGGAGACCCCCAAGGAAGTCGAGGGTTGCCATGCAGAGGAAGGCACTGGCAAACCACCCCATTTGTCTCCCGCATCGAAACCCCTATGGGGTCGCCATAAATCAGCTGCAAATTGAAGGCACTTTCCAGCATACACACACACACACACACACACACATATATATATATTTTCTCTCTCTGGATTTATAATTGTCCAGGTCTTGAGAGTGTTAAAAGCACTTCATATATGTTACCTGAAATATATTTTACAACATGCTGCTCCTGTAGCGTTACTCTAATGTTTGTGTTCTGCAACGTAACGCCATGTGAAACTGGGACTTCTTCTGGCTTCTCTTTGTAATAATTCTCCCTCTCCTACCCTTCTGTTTGTTTGTATCTTTGGGCATAGATATACCTATCTGCCAAATTTACTGTGCACTTCATGCATCTGACAAAGTGAGCGAAACTCCTGCTGGGCCAAATTTTCTTCGGGAAGAACTAGGTGGGCCAGGCAGGGCAGGGCTCCCTCAACTCAACTCTCAGACCTTCAGCCACTCTTCATACTGCTGGGAACCTAGATCTCAAGCATTCAGGCCTCCAGCTGTAGGGCTGCCAGCCTCCAGGTGGCAGCTGGAGATCTCCTGGGATTGCAACTGATCTCCAGGTGACAGAGATCAGTTCACCTGGAGAAAATGGCCGCTTCAGAAGGTGGACTCTGTGGCATTGCAGCCCACTGAAGGCCCTCCCCCCCAGACCACCACCCCCTCATCAGGTTCCACCCACAAAATCTCCAAGTATTTCCAACCCGGAACTGGCAACCCTACCCGATCGTATCAGGACCACAACATGTGATGGGACATTAAGAAGGGCCTTAACCCTCCCCCGTGTCATTTCCCCAACCCGGAATCGCTCTGGGGGTACTTTTTGCCCCCCTGTGGAGCCGCACTTTTGGCCCCTTAGTACATTTTAATCCCTTCCCTACCAGGAGCTCAGGACAGTAGACAGTCTTTTCCCCCTTCTCCATTTTATCCTCACAGCCACTCTGTGAGGTAGGTTATATGCTCAGGAAGTGTGAGTCGCCCAAAGTCACCCAAGAAGCTTCAGAGAAGAGTGGGGATTTGAGAGATCCAAGCCCCTTTCAGCCTCGCCCTGGGCTCCCACAGGCTTGGGTGGGTGGGGGAGGAAGAGGCAAGGCTGCTGCAGGTGGGCAGGGGAAGGCATGGGGAGGCATTTAAATGCCTCCCTGCTCCTTGGAAGGCCTTCTCCCGCCTGCCCACTTAGGCTGGCAGCCAGTGGCCGGTGGGCCAGGGAAGGCGGGGGCCCGTGCAACTTACCTTGCTGCTTCTCGCTCCTCGTGGCCCGACTGAGGGCTGCTGGGGGCGGGGCTTCCTGGGCTTCTTACTGCCGGAGCGCTGCTCTGGTGCACTCGGAAATGACCCCTGTTGAGAGCTAGCATGGTGTAGTGGTTAAGAGTGTCGGACTAATGCCTGGGAGACCCAGGATTGAATCCTCGCTTATGCAATGGAAGCTTGCTGGGTGACCGTGGGCCAGTCAGACTCATTCAGCCTAACCCACCACGCTGGGTTGTTGTGAAGATAAAAATAGAAGAGAGGAGGATGACGTAAGCCACTTTGGATTCCCATTGGGGAGAAAGGCGGTGTACAAATTAATTAAAAAGTGCAGAAAAGGGCAACTAGAATGATAAAAGGGTTGGAACACTCTCCCTATGAGGAAAGGTTAAAGTGCTTGGGGCTCTTTAGCTTGGAGAAACGACGGTTGAGGGGTGACATGATCGAGGTTTATAAGATTATGCATGGGATAGAGCGGGTTGAGAAAGAGGTACTTTTATCCCTTTCTCACAATACAAGAACTCGTGGGCACTCCATGAAATTGCTGAGCGGTCGGATTAGAACAGATAAAAGGATGTACTTCTTCACCCAAAGAGTGATTAACACATGAAATTCACTGCCACAGGAGGTGGCGGCGGCTACAAGCATGAACGGCTTCAAGAGGGAATTAGATAAGCATATGGAGCAGAGGTCCATCAGCGGCTATTAGCCACAAGGTATAGGTAGGAACTCTCAGGCTGGGGCAAGGGATGCACTGTATTCTTGGTGCTTGGGGGGGGATGTCAATAGTGGAGGTGTCCTGGCCCCACTGCTGGACCTCCTGATGGCACCTGGTATTTCTGGCCACTGTGTGACAGAGCGCTGGACTGGATGGGCCATTGGCCTGATCCAACATTGGCTTCTCTTATGTTCTTATGTAACTAAGCCTGGGTCTCCCAGATCCTAGTCAGAACACTAACCACTCCACCATACTGCTACTGAATCACAGCTTGGCCTCTGAGCCATTTCTAGAGGTGCAAATCACAGCGAGTCCCTCGTTTTCAGGCTGTCCTCTATGTTACGGGCCTTTAGAAAGGACTTTGGGATGCTTCACTGCAAAACGCAAGGCCTCACTATTGCTCCAGGCCTCCCAGATGTATTATTAACGCTCTCCCTGCCCCCCAAAATCTGGGTCATCTCAACTTCGAGCGAGCGGTTAAAATGATTTTATCACGATGAAATGCTTATTTTGCCGGAACGCATGCAACGTGAGGAAGTGCACATAAGTATAAAATGTGTAGCTTTTCATTCTGCTGGGCTGACGTCTGTTGCAATTGCATAGACTGTCCCTGTCTCACTCCCCCCCCCCCGTATGTACACACACTGCCAAAACAAGTCTCGGAAGACGTTTTAACTGTTTGTGATGTATAATGCTGTTTGTTGTAGATGAGGAACGCCTTCCTTACAGAAAAGTGCAGAACGTTCTCCCGGAAAGGAGAAACAAGGAACAAAACAGAAATGTTATTTATCGATTTACTGTATTTATTAAGCCCGCCTTTTGTCACTGAGACCCAAGGCGGGTTGGGCAGTGTGAGTCGACGCAATCAAGGGAAGAGACACTGGATAATTTATTTATAAATTAGATTTTTAAACCGCCCTCCCCCGTAACTTGGGGCTCAGGGCAGTGTATAATGTCCTGAAAATACATCCAAATCAGATTTAAAACAGATTAAAAACAGAAAGACCGATTCAATAACCATTCCAGTTGGTGCCAGAGTGGGCCAGAATTTTAGTTCTTGCCCCATTGGAGGAAAAGGGGGCGGGCTGAGTAACACAACTGAATAGGACTTGGATCGCAGCAATCTGAAACGAGGCACAGAATATTAGATGTGACACGTTAAACAGTGCAGAAAATGGCGTTACGTCAGTACAAACACGACGCGGTTAAAGGGAGGAAAATACAGACGGTGCCCCAACCTGGATGGCCCAGGCCAACTCAATCTCATCAAATCTTGGAAGCTAAGCAGGATTGGCCCTGGTTAGTACTTGGATGGGAAACCACCAAGGAAGTCCAGGGTTGCTATGCAGAGGCAGGCAATGGCAAACCACCTCTGAACATCTCTTGCCTTGAAAACTCTACAGGGATGGCTGCGACTTGACAGCACTTTCCACGAATGCATACAGCAGACAGATAATACATATTTATTTATTTATTTATTCTGGGATTTATATCCCGCCCTACCGTACGACATATCATACACAATGGTGTAGTCCCTAAAACTAGCAGCCTTTTGGCACATTAGCGATACACACCTTTATTGCAGCGTACACCGTGGTGGGTGAGAGCTTGCTTCGACAGGTGCATGAAGACTCTGTATCTCATGTGTAACTCATGCGCCAGCTAGCAAGCTTGCCACTGGGCATGTGTCCCACATATACAACAGCTTGCTGCTCACAGTGTTCCCTAGGGCAGGCCCTGGGCGACTTTTTAATTTTTTCGGCTGTCCTTTTATCCCCACCTCCTGAGCAAGGGGGAAGAGAGATATCTTTTTGCTCAGCCTGTTAGAGTGAGCAACTCACCATGCCTGGCCATTAGAGGGCACTACATCACACTCTAAGTGTGTACAGGTGTAATCCCCTTGAATGGGATGCCTCTCTTTGTCTGGGATCTGCCCTTTGACCCCTCCTCCTCCTCCTCCTCCTCCTCCTCTCTCTCTATTTGTCCTCTCCTCGCTACACATGGCCTTCCGTGGAGGCACATGTCTCTGCAGATCTCTCCTGTAGATGAAGTGTCCTCACATGATGCCGGATAAGCTGGCCATTTGTGATAGGGAAAGTACCTTTTAAATTAGTCTCCCCCCCCCTTTTTTTTGACTGCAACCTGAATGTGAACTGAATCTACTTGATGTAAGTTTTCCTTTTTTGCAATATACTTCTTGGGAGACTTATTTACTGCACTCCGTGTCATACTTTCTATGACTGGGCAAAACTGCTATACGAGCCAAATATCCCAATAACAGCCTTCCTCAGTTTTTCTCTCATCTAGTGCTTCTCTTGCTGCTGCTGTTGCAGTCACCAAAACCACAGGAGCCTGCCTCCTACTGTGACTGGCATTGTCTACTTTGACTGGCAGCAAGGTCTCTGGTAGAGATTCTTCGCTTCATCTGCGAGCCTTGTGATCAGGTACACCAGGGACTGAACTGGGGCTCTCCTACATGTGAAGCAAGTGCTCTACCACTGAGCCTCCCTAAAAGAAGCTGCATTGTACTGTCAGTTCACTCATTTGTCTATCAAGGTCAGGCTCCTCTACCCTGACTGGCAGCAACTCATCAGGGTTTCCATTCATGCTTACTACCCCTTTAACGGGAGATGCCAGGGATCGAACCTGGGACCTTCTGTGTGCAAGGCAGAGGCTCTACCCCTGAGCCAAGGCCCCTCCCCTTCCCAAAGTTCTGTGGGGTAACAGTTCCCATGGCAGAGAGACAGGTCTTTTCCAAACATCTAGTTCGCTTGGTTTGTTGCTGGAATGTGTGTGTGTGTGTGTGTGTGTGTTTTCCCATCAAGGAATGCAGAGGTCAGAGTTTTCAGGAGTGAATCTGTGCTGTTAAACACGGCCTGGTTAGGGAAGATCAGCAGGCCCGGTATTTGGAAAGCCCACTGTTGACACAGCCCTGGGAGGTGTTTCTGGCTAGGTAGAAAAGGAGATGAGACTTTCACCTTAAAGCACACCACGGTGTCTTCATTTACTCAACTCGCCGTTAAATAGTGCAAATCGCTCCTCTGTCGACATAGTAACGGCCACAAGCATAGATGGATTTAATAGGGGATTAGACAGACTGATGGACGAGAGTTCTAGCTACTAGCCGTGGTGAGCAAAGGAAGTAAAATGGTGAGTAAAGGAAGCCTCCATATTCAGATGCAGTAAACCTCTGAAACCCTGTGCTAGGGGGCAACTCCAGGAGAACATCTTGGCCTCTGTTAGGGTTGTCAGGTCTCCCTGGCCACCGGCGGGGGATGGGGGGGGGTAGGGTTTCCAGATCTAGGATGGGAAACTCCTTGAGATTTGGGGGTGGAGCCTGGGGAGGCCAGGGACCCTCAGTGGGGTCCAATGCCCCAGATTCCACGCTCCAAAGTACCCATTTCTTCCAGGGGAACTGACTCCATAGTTATTATTTATTTATTACATTCGGTTTATATACCGCTCTGACCCGAAGGTCTCAGAGCGGTTTACAGGCAGGTTGCAAGTGCAATTTAATTCCCTTACCTAAGGCCACAAAGTACGGGGGGTGGGGCTGCCTACCGGCACCCAGGTGGCGGGTAGCTATTCTTTGGCTCCAGCTCCTCCCTCCAGGTGGTCCATTGGGGTTGGCATCCATTCTTGGTGTCCAGGGCAGGTCTTCTTAGCTCGGCGGTCTCCTGGCGCGCGGCCCGTATCAGTCCTGGCTCGGCTATGTCCATATCCGGCTCCACTGCGCCTGCACCTCTACGTCACCGCGCTCCTCCGCGACTCTAATTCCGCCTCCACTGTCGTCGGGTCTCGCCACACGCTGTTGCTTTTCTGGCCACCAGGGATCACCGCACCGTTGTTCCGCCGTTACTGCCGCTGCTGCTAATGTTCCCATCACATCCTCACACGGAAGAGGGTGCCCCCTACCCTCTAAGGGCAGGTACCCATTTATCTACTTGCTCTATTTACTTGCTTTCGAACCGCTGGGTGGGCGGAAGCTAGGACTAGGGCTGGGAGCTCACCCCGGCCGCGGTGGGTCTCGAACAGCTGTAGTGGCTGTTCGCTTGATGTTACTGCAGGCGTTTTACCGCCAGCTCATCTCCGTTTGGAGATGCTAGCTATTGGGGGGAGGTCAGGGGGCATGGCATATGCAAATATGTTATGCTAATGAGTTATGCTAATGAGCTCCTGCACCTCTTTTTCTACAAAATGACCCCTGGCAAAAGGAAATGGAGTATTGAAAAGATGTCATAACTTTCCAACATCCTTCCCTCCAAAGGGTCCCGGCTTCCCAGACCCTCCCTCTACACTTGGTGAGGGGGAACAGTAGCCCTCTAGGCAACCAACACTAAGCACACTGAAACCCATGAGCATAGTACTGGGATATCTGGTTAATGCTGCAGGATTTGCTCAGTCGTAGAAGCGTGATACGGAGGGCAGTAAATAAATCTCCCAAGAAGGATATTGCAAAAAAACAAAAAGGTAAAATTAGATTTATTCAAGTAGATCCAGTTCCCATTCAGGTTGCAGTCGAAAGGAGCCTAATCTAAAGAGTCCTTTCCCCTCTCACAAGTGGCCAGCTAATCCAGCATCACATGTGTGGGAGGATGAGGGCACTGCCTCTACGGGAGAGACCTGCAGAGACATGTGTCTCCATGGAAAGCCATGTGAGGTAAGTGAGGGGACAAAGCGGGAGAGAGAGAGGAGGGCTCAGAGGGCAGCTCCCAGGTGAAGACAAAAAGAGGCATCTAATTCAAGGAGATAACATCTATATAGAGGTAGCACCTCCCCCCCATGTCCAGGCATGCTGAGTTGCTCATTCCAGCACACAGAGGTAGATGCACTGGCCCTGCTCCCGCCTTGTGTACTAGGAGAGCGCACTTCATGCAACCCTCTCAATCGGGCAATGCATTTGTTGTCCAGCAGTTGAAAATCCAGATTTTGAGAGCAGGTGTTTTGTGCATGCCAAAGCTGGGAAATGTGCTTGAGGATTGAGCATAACTGTGTTGATGTTGATGTTCTGCCACACTAGATAGCAACAGGATAACAGTGTGGCAGTGGGCTGGGTCCATTTGGGGGGTTTGCTTTGCGTAATTTAATTCAGTGGTGAGTCTCAGACAAGGATCTGGGAGACCCAGGTTTGAGCCCCAACTCTGCCATGGCAGCTTGCTGGGTGGCCTTGGGCCAGTCACCCACTCTCAGCCTAACCTACCCCACAGGGTTGTTATGAGGATAAAATGGAAGAGAGGGGAACACTGTAAGCTGTTTTGGGCCCCCACTGTGGAGAAATGAGGGGTACAAATGAAATAGATACACGAAGAGGACTATTTTAGACAGACCGGAGTGCCTCCAAAGCACCATTAGAGGGCAGACTTCCAAAAACTGATTCAGGCATTTGAAACTGATCCTTCCTCAAATTCAGTTCATAGTTCTGGGGGTGGGGAAGCTGCCTTGATATCTTTATTACCCTCTTCAGTACTGAGTTCTTGGCATTCCATTCATTGAGCTTTGCAAACTTATTAATGGCAGAGTAATTTGCGAGACAAGTACTTTACCCTCTTTTATCTACACTGGCCTTAAAAGTGCTCCCTGAGGACAAATCAATATTATTTCTTATTTTACTGATGGCCAGTCCTTATTCTTAAAAACAAACAAACAAACAAACATACACCAGGCAGAGGTGCTGGTGTCCCAGCCTGCTTGTAATTTGCATCTCCTGCCTGAAAAATCCTGCAAGGAATGCACTCTGCTTATGTTCAGAGGTACTGTTGTGTATGGTCCAGATTCTGCAGGCTTTTGAGCAAGAGGCTGTTCTAGCCCCCTGACATGTATGAAAGAACATAATTCCTTTGAGAATGTACAAAGGACAGTTAACTCTGCAGACGCAGAGTGAGCCTCAAAATACCCGAGAGTGCAGCAGGGGTCAGCAACCTTTTTATAATTCAAGAGCCACATTATGTCAAAATTCAGAGCAAGAGATCAACCAAAAGCCCCTTATAAGAAAGCCCATTGGCCGAGCTGAAAATAGACAGCGTAACAAGCAGTGTTTATAATTGACATGTCAATTAATAACCCTTCAAGGCTCCGCAGGCCAAACCCTGGCGGTTGCAAGTCCTTTATTAGAAAGCAGCATGTACAAGGTCTTGCAATAAGCAATAAATACACACAGGCACACCTTGCCCAATGGTTTTAGCGCACTGGCATAAATCTGTGCATGGTTTGCACCGGAATTCCTGGCATCTATTCACTTATCCCGCTTCCCTTTCTGCAACAGATCTCGGAGAAGCCCTTTCGTCCCATCAAAAGCCTGGGCTGCCATTCCTTTCACAAGAAACTGTCTTATACTGCATCGGACCCTTGGTCCATCAAAGTCGGCATTGTCTACTCAGACTGGCAGCAGCTCTCCAGGGTCTCAGGTAGAGATCTTTTCCATCACCTACTGCCTGCCTCTTATAACTGGAGATGCTGGGGATTGAACTTGAGACCTTCTGCATGCCAAGCAGAGGCTCTTCCTGATTCACAACTGTCCACATCCTGGCTATTCTAACAGCCCACTACTATGTGTGTGTGTAAAGTGCTGACTTATGGCAAGGGGCTTTCAAGGCAAGTGAGAAACAGAGGTGGTTTACCAGTAACGTCCCCTGCAGAGCCTTCCTTGGTGGTCTCCCTTCCAAGTACTAACCCTGCTTAGCTTCCAAAGAAGAAAAGTTGGTTTTATATCCCGCTCTTCACTACCCAAAGGAGTCTTGAAACGGCTTACAATCGCCTTCCCTTCCTTTCTCCACAGCAGACACCCTGTGAAGGAGGTGGGGCTGAGAACGTTTTGAGAGAATTGTGACTGGCCCAAGATCACCCAGCTGGCTGCATGTGGAGGAGAGGGGAATCAAACCCAGTTCTCCAGATTGGAATCTGCTGCTCTTTTTTTTTTTTTTAAACAATTTTATTATCAGGATATAACAACAAGTCAAATATTAAACCATTCCACCATTCATAATATATCCCTTTTCCCTTTCACCCTCCCTCCCCTGCTTCAGGCTTCCCGCAGTGCTCCCACCCCCACCACGTCTCATTCTCTTATTCTTTCCCTCTTCTTAAACAATACTTAAAAGTTCACAGTTTCTTTTGCTTCTTAAACAATACTTAAAAGTTCACAGTTTCTTTTGCT
>NW_015167057.1:2715047-2716820 GCF_001447785.1 Gekko japonicus | reverse complement strand
TTTGTCCATTTCAGCCATGAATAACACTTTCTTTATCCATTCCCATTTTTCTGGTATTCTGTCTTGTTTCCAAGATTGTGCATAAGTCATTCTAGCAGTAGTAATCAAATACCACAGCAATGTCTTTTTTGTTACATTTACTTCTTCAATCTTAAGCCCTAAAAGTAGAATCTCCGGTTCTTTTTTAAAGGTACATTTCAAAATTTTCTGCATTTCATTATGGACCTCCGTCCAAAAATTCACTGCTTTATCACAAGTCCACCACATATGGTAAAATGAACCTTCTACTTTTTTACATTTCCAGCATTTGTTAGACATGTTATCACTCATATTGGCAATCTTTTTGGGCGTCATATACCATCTATACATCATTTTATAACAGTTTTCTTTTAAATTATTACATGTTGAAATTTGCATTGAATTTTTCCATAAACATTCCCAACATGACATAGATATCTCTTTATTGATATTAATTGCCCATTTTATCATTTGTTCTTTTACCGTTTCATCTTCTGTATACCGTTTTAACAGTACCTTATAGATTTTAGATATCCCCCTGACTGAGGCTTCCGGTCAGGGAAAAAGGCGAGTTGACACACCCTGAAAGAGCTCAGGGTGGACGGTGGCTCCTTCTGACAGTTTGGAATCTGCTGCTCTTAACCACTACACCAAGCTGGCTCTCACTGAGATCTGATGATTGGGCTACACCGTGATGTCTTCCCTCCCATCCCACTAACAAACCTGAACTTAAATAAATAAATAAATAAATACACACACACACACACACACAAAACCCAGCATCTTTTAGTTCCATACATTTGGCTCCAGAGCAATGCTCCCTCTAAGCTGTGGAGACTTGTGAGCAAAAATTCTACTTTGTGAGCTACTGGCTCTACTTTGTGAGCTACTGTGAGCGAGCAGTTTGGCTGCTGCATACATTATTTGGCTCTGGAGCCACCCTTCCTGAGCTAGGACAAACACGTGTGAGCCGGAGGCTAAAAAACTATGAGCTGGCTCAACACTAACTCAGCTCCGGAGCTACAAGTTGCAGGCCCTTGGAAGAGAACAGAAGAAGAGGGACTTCCGGTTTATGGCGACACGCAGGCAGACGCATCTCCTTGACGTCGCGGGGATGCAAACTGCACACCAACGTGTAGAAGGGGGTGCGATGGGTCGCGACCCCCCCGTCACGACCCCCCCGGAGTCTTGGTAAAAGGCTCCTAGCCAGGGGACTTTTGAGAGGCGACCTCTTCGATGGCGTGATGCCGGAGAATTGAGGCGCTCCTCCGCCCCGAAGGTCCTGCCGCTGAGTGACCACATGGTACGAGTTCTGCTGACTGGGACAAGCGTTGGAGATCGGGCGAAAACCCCCCGATGCCGAGCGAGGCCAGTTGGCCAACAACGAACTGTGAGTCGGGTTGAAGCGAGCATGAAGATTTAAAAAGAAAGCTGCCCCCTTAAAGAGTGACGGAAAGCAAGCGGGAAACGCATAAACGAAAATATGGAAACAAAGAGGGTGGAGCGGAAGAATAAGCAGCTAAATCTGTTTTAAGAGACTTACCAGAGCACAGATAAGCGTATGGGTGAATATCAGAGACTTTAGCAACTTTAAGAAAAGTAAACAATCCAAAAAGATGGCGGGGAAGAAACCAGAAAAAGACAAACTGTTGAAAGTGAAACTAGTGGGCAGTCCTCGAACGGAAGAGACCACTGAGCTTTCTAAACTGTTGGCAGATTCCTTGCGCCCTCTGCTGGAGGAGATGACTAATATCA
>NW_015167057.1:2709056-2714968 GCF_001447785.1 Gekko japonicus | reverse complement strand
AAAAGGTGCAAAAGCTGGAAATGAAACAAGTTACGGAAGAGTCACAACTTTTGCAGCTGCAAATGGAGAAAGCAAATTTGGTCAAAGGAGGGAATCTGAAACAACTGCTAAGTGATGCAATAGCCCCACTGACAGATTTGACAGCGGAATATTTGTACAGCGAGATGGATGTGGTCTACAGGTCCTATTCCTTATATTTATAAAAAAATAATCTGCCTGGGGAAATAGTAGTCAGATTCTCAAAGAGACATGTGAGATTCTATTTTGAAAGCAACTACGGGAATATCCTTGAAAATCGGGAAAAAAATATCAGATTTTAAAAGACATTCCATTTGAAATAAGGCAGAAGAGAAAAAAATATAAAGACTTAATCCTTTTCTTGCAAACAAATGGCATCAGTTACAGATCGTTAATTCCAGAACGCGTCATTTGCAAGCTCCACGATAAAAAAGAAAAGATTGACTCTGTTCTTAAAGCACGCGAGTTCCTGAGAACACAGCTGGGGGAACCAGCGGAGGACAAGAAGGAAGAAGAAGAAAGCAAATCAGATGGCGAGTTAGGCTCGATGTCTTCTGACGAGGACTCTCTCTCTGAAAAGTGGGCAGTAGCCCCCCAAAGTTCATATAAACTGAGGAAAAGATAAGAGAAAATAAAGGCTGAAGGACTCTGAATTGTGCCTGAAAACTTAGAAGTAACTTTGGGATGCTCTGATGGTTTCATTTAACAGATAAATGAAGGTTAAAAGATAAACAATTTAGCATAACCGACCAGGTTCAATGTATTACTAGCATCTTAGAATATTATTGAAAAAAGCTGATGTATTGATCTCCTACTCTTGGGATTTTAGTCATTAGTAGGTTTCTTTTCTTTCTCCTTAGAGGTAGTTCCCCTTCCCCTATTTTCAGTTGTAGTTTGTAGTGTTGTAAAAAAAATCAATAAAAAACTTCCCTTAGGGGGATGAAAAAAAAAAAGAGAGAACAGAAGAAGAGCTTTGCTGGATCAGACCACAGTGCCAGCTAGTCCAGCATCCTGTTTCCAACAGTGGCCAATCAGATGCCACGTGGAAGCCCACCAGCAGGATCCACTGACAGCTGCCCTTCCTTGGTATTTGACAATAGGAGCCATTCAGCTTCCAGAATGCTGACCATTCATTGGCAGGCAGTACATAAAATCCATGCCTTGTAGCATAGGAAGTCAGACCCCACACATGCCCACCTAGCAGAGAACACAGTGAACAGGGGAATGGATGGCGAATTCCTCAACAGTCTCTAGGTGCCGCCAGACACCTGACCACTCCCTGTCAGCTCTGATTGAGTCCAATCCAGGGACAGTCCTCGGCATGGAAAAGATCTGCCGGAGCTCAGCCCTAATGCAAGCGAGGCTCTGTAGAAACTGAGGCAGAGAGAACGGCGTGCTGTGAATTGATCCCACTGCAGAGCAAAGCAGCAGCAGCTGGATTTCCTTAGTCACAAGTCCAACGTTCTGTTCGCCAAACCACCCTGGAAAAAAACCAATCCAGAGGCATGCCTGAAACAAACAATCTAGCCAGGACTGGGCTGCAGTGTTTGTTCCTATGCTAGATTGTTGCTCTCGAAGATTGCAGCGTTTGTTCCGATGGTTTGTTGCAGTGACTATTGGTGTTGGCAAAGGGGTGAAAGGCAAGATATAATTGTAGATGCATCAAGATACTTCTAGTCTTGCACTTAGACCTCACATTCTCCCTCCCCCTGTACTGAACAGAGACTGAAACTAGTTTAAATCACTGCTAGACAGTCTACCACTGCTTAGACCCTACAGAAGTACTTCTGAAATAGGAAGCTAGTAGTAGGATGGGACCATTTAATTCAGGTCATTTGGGTGTAGCAGTTGGAGTGCTGGCATCTGGGAGACCCAGGTTCAAATTCTCACTATGTCATGGAAGCTTGCTGAGCGACCTGGGACCAGTCACATACTCTCAGACTAAATTACCTCACAGGGTTGTTGTGAGGATCAAAAGTAGCAGAGGAGAATGATGTAAGCCACTTTGGGAAGAATGCAGGGTATAAAATAAGTCCATAAATAATCACACATTTCTGCTCAAACTGTCCGCTTTGTTTTGTTTCAACTGACCATCTGAAAAAGAAAGCTACCTCCCAAGTCAGGGCCAATGTGACCTGTGCATCTAAGGGGCCTTGGCAGGACTAGAGCTTTCTGCTATGGGTAGTTCTGTATGGATGGTGGAGCAATAACTGCTTGACAATGCCTACCGGGCTCACTTATGTTGTATGATTGTATCTGATGAAGCACCGGGCTCTTTTTTTTTTTAGAGTATTTGTTCTATGTGGGACCCTGGTGGCTTTGAGGATTTAATATTTAATACATTTCTGTAGCACACTCTCCAAATATATTTCCCGAGGCAGTTATATTTCTTTTATAGGGTTATCAGGAAAGAGAGCAGTGTCTGAATTGTTTTATTTTAAGGGATGTCCATCATCATCATCATCATCATCATCATCATCATCAATAATAATAATAATAATCATCATCATCATCACTGAACTTTTCTCCAAATGATCGCAGCCCTCATATAAAACAGGCGGGATGTCTTTTCTTGTTGCCATCAGCTGTGTTTGGCTGTGGATGTCTGTAAATTCTTCCACTGAGCCAGGTTTGTGGGTGACCAGGGGAAGACACTGTTTCCCACCTTAGGAGAACACCCACCTAACTCACCAGCTCCCAGATTTGCAAAGCACGGGAAAGACAGCAGGGGTCTGAATGTGTGCCTGGTAGGGTTCCCAGGTCCCCCTTAGTCACTGCTGGGGGATGGGGGGGGGAGGGTTGCCAGATCCGGGTTGGGAAACTCCTGAAGGATGGAGCCTGGGGAGGACAGGGACCTCAGTGGGGTACAATGCCATAGAGTCCACCCTCCAAAGCATCCATTTTCTCCAGGGGAACTGATCTCTGTAGTCTGGAGATGAGCTGTAATTCTGGGGGATCCCCAGGTCCCACCTAGAGGCCGGCATCCCTAGACTGCATGGAGGCAAGGTGAATGTTGTAAGCTGCTTTTGGGGTCCCCCTTGGACAGAAGAGTGGAGTCTAAACCCAGTAAACAAATAGAGGTCTGTCTTCCCTTATATCCACAGTCCCCAGAGAAAGCAAGTATCTATTTCAGCATAACCTGTGAGAGTATGTGTTCTTTCCTGGAACTCTCAAACAGCCTGTGAAGGTGACAGGAGAAGAGGCTATCATATAGATGGAAGCCTGCTATTATGGGGCGAGTTCTCCATCTCTCCCATTCCTTGGTTCCAAGAGAGCATCAGAGAAGACCCCTATTGGGCTCCATTCTGCAAAAAGCCATTATTCCTCTCTTCCTAAGGAGTATTCTTTTTGGGGGGGAGAAGATGGGTTGGTAGAAGAGACAATAAAGCAAACCGGCCTCCTCTAGAGTTGGCCAAATAGTGCGGGCCAGCAGGCTCTTTGGGTCTCTGGGTCTTTCTCATCTCTTTGGGGTTTTTTTGGGGGGTGCAATCTCTGTGAAAGGAGGGGCCTCGGGAAAGGCAGCCTGGCGCCTAGGCCGGTGGGTCCCTGCTTCAAGCTCGCTCTCAGTGCAGGCTGCCTGTCTTGTAACCCTCTCCAGGGTGTGAAGGGAGGGCAGATAACAGCTGTCTGGGTTGCCAAGGGAGGGGCTGCTGGAGACACGGCACAAAAAAAGCCTCCTGCATTTATTCTCCAGCTCTGCACAAGATGGGGGGGGGGCCGGGGGGACGATCGGGGGGGGTCACTGCGTCAGGCTAGGAAGCTGTAGCGGGGGTGGGCTTCTCCCTTACCGCCCCCTTCCCAATTCTTAATGAAAGGGGAGGCGGTCACAGCAGTTTCCCAGGTTGCTAAGGGAGGGGCGTCGTGCTACAGACCACGCATTTTCCCCCTCCCTCGATTTGCAAAAAGGTGTCTGCGCGTGGGGAGGGGAGGGGGGCGCATTGCATCAGGCAAACAGCCTACTTGGGGGGGGGGTGTGCTCTGCTTTCTGTCTCCTCCTTCTCTTCCCCCCCCCCTTCCCATTCCCCAGCGTGCCAAAGAGACCGGAGCCTCACATGACCCAGGGTGTCTCCCCCCCCCCCCCCATGGATGGCCCCGGCACCGCCCCTTGGAGACCGTGAGGGGGTCCACGATGGCAGAGGTAAGGGGCGGCGGCTGTAGGGGGACGGCAGCATGGCTGCTGGGAGGGCAGCGCGGTGGGGCTCGGGGGCTGGCCGAGCAGGGCGTGGTGCGTGCTGCTGCTGGCTCTGGAATGTTTCCTACAAGGGTCCCCCCCCCCTTTGCAAGAGAAGGGCTCCGTTGCAAAGATGGGGTGTGTGTGCTTGACTTCAATAGGAGCCGTGCGGTGCAACTCTGGGTATAAAGAGTGGGGTGGGGTGAAGCAAGGGGGCGCTTGTTGCACGGCGTGGGTGGGTGTGTTGGGGGGGAGGCTGGAGCCCAGCGCCGTCGGGCAGGGTTGGAGCCGAGCAAGCGGGCATCTGGGGTGGGGACTGGGGTGCCCCGGCGGAGTTCTTGCCGTGGGGTGCGAGGGAGATGCGCAAGCAGAACTTCGCCGAGGTGGGGAGGGGGTGCTTGTGGGGCCCGGGGTGTTGTGGATGTGGAGATGTCAGATCGGTGCTCAGCGCTGGGAGGACGGGGCTCTTGTGGGGCACAACCCAGAGATGTGGGGGGCGGTGGTAGGGGTGGGGAGAGGGTTGACTGCTTAGGACCCAGTACACAAAAAAGGGGAGGGAAAACATGGGGTGTAAAGACCTGGACTGGACCTCTTTGGGGTGGAAGTCATTGGGGTGCAGGGGGGGGGCCTCTGGCTGTGTGGGTCTGGGGGGGTTAACTCAGGCGTCTAGACACAGAAGGGGACCTCCGTGGGTAGGGATGCCAGCCTCCAGGTGGGACGGGGGGATCCCCTGGAATGGCAGCCCATCTCCAGACTACAGAGATCAGTTCCCCTGGAGAAAATGGATGCTTTTGGAGTGCGGACTCTGTGGCATCGTGCCCCACTGGGGTCCCTGTCCTCCCCAGGCTCCATCCCCCAAATCTCCAGGAGTTTCCCAACCCGGAGCTGGCAGCCGTACCCCCGACCTCCCCCCTCCTCGCAGTGGCCAGGGAGGTCCTGGCAACCCTAGCTGTGGGTCACAGCAAGGAACTGAGGTGGCACCGTGGATCTGCCTGGGTAATTTGGGGGCTCACCGTCATCACCGGCTCTTTAGGCTGCAGTCGAGAGTAGCCAGAGATCTGTGGACCAGGGAAATAGTATCTGTATGACCTGAATATGTAAGGCTGAATGGGGGGGGGGGTAGCAAGAAGAAACTCTGGGGTTGCCACTGACATTCCTATGATGCAGGTCCAAAGGAGCCCGTGGATTTTAGGCTGGGTGGGGTTTGGGGATGTGAGTTGGCGGGGAACGAAACCGGGGAAAAAATGGGCCCCGAGAGGCACAGGTTTTGGTGTGTCATTGTAGGGACTGGACAGTGGTGCTTGGGTGCCGTCAAGTGGTTTGTTGTTTGAAAACAGTGTAAGGGGTGGGGTTTTAAGGTTTGGTTGGGGGGGGGGAATCGAGCATCCTTTGTGAGAGACGGGCCAAGCCCTGGGGAGGTGTATAGAGTACAGAGTAACATGAAGGATGTGGGAGCAGGTGCCAATTGTTTGGCTCCGAGGTCTCCCCAAAACACCTCCGTGCATGATTAGGAAATGGCACTGCAAAGACCCCCCCCCCCCCAGTTTTCATAAACTGAGCTAGTTTCTTAGGCAGGGGGTGATTTTTTCTTTTACTACCGAGATGCTGCAAAGCTAAATGTCTTTGCAGAACTGGTTTGGCTGTTAAAAAGAAATGAATGGTAAACGCTGCATTTTCCATGTAAAAGTGTTGAGAACAGGGGGGGGGGGGGTTTTCATTTTCT
>NW_015167057.1:2685860-2709025 GCF_001447785.1 Gekko japonicus | reverse complement strand
GCCCTCCTTCTGATGAGTTCAGGAGCAGAGGGGGGTTCTCCTCCCCCCCCCGTTTGTTCTCCCAACCACAGCCCTGCGAGGTAGGTGAGGTGAGAGGGTAAGTGTCTGGCCCAAGATCACCCAAGAAACTTCATATCAGAAGGGATGTTTGAATAGGGGCCTCACCAGTCCTTGCCCATCACAGTTGTGTGAAACTGGCCGTCCACTCCAGCGGTGTTTATTCAGACAGCAGCTCACCTGAGCCAAGATTGAGCCTAGGATCATCCTAGCTTGTTCCTGGAGCCTTGCCTATGAATTGAGTAAGTATGAGCATGTATGGCCAGGGAGGAAATTCTCGCTGGGCCCCCCCCCCCCGGGCTTTTACTGTCAGGTTACAGCTGATTTAGAGCAGCAACCCTGTGGAGTTTTCAAGACAAGAGACGTTCAGAGGTGGTTGGCCATTCCCTGCCTCCGCATCATGGCCGCTGGTATTCCTTGGTGGTCTCCCATCCAAATACTGACCAGGGCTGACCCTGCTTAGCTTCCAAGATCTGGTGAAGATTAAGCTAGCCTGGACTATCCAGGTCAGGGCTGCTTTTCGCTTGCAAGGGAGCAATCCCTCCAAGCATCATATAATCCAGACATCTCAGATAAGAGGCAGAGTTTCCCCATCCTAGGAAAAGACGCAGGCAGACCTTACTTTGTAAAGGATGAGTAAGGTGTCCCCCCCTTTTTTTTTTACAAAGTTTTATTTTGTAAACGGCCCTTGGTATTGTGAATGGTGAGACAGGGGAGAAATACTCTGAATAAAATGATTGCCGCCCTTTGGCATCGTTTCTGATGGCACTGCCGTTTGCCCAGCCGATGCGTCGCTTGTGTCGAACACCAGAAGCTGCCAAACACAGAGTCAGCCCTTTGGTCTGTTGAGATCAGACTCTGGTGGCTCTCGAGGGTCTCAGGCAGAAGTCTTCTGTATCTCCTGCCGCCTGAACCTTTCTGTTTGGGGGGGGGGTTATTGCAGCTGCTGGGGATTGAACCTGGGGCCTTCTGCATGCACAACAGGTGCTCTGCCACTGAGCCACGGCCTGTCCCCTTCATTATATGCCTGTATATAGAAGTTGCCCTGGGTAGCCCAGGCTAGCCCAATCTTGTTAGATCTAGGAAGTTAAGCAGGGTCAGTCCTGGCTAATATTTCCAATGCTCCCTCTAAGCTGTGGAGTCTTGTGAGCAAGAATTCTACTTTGTGAGCTACTGGCATAAATGTTGTGAGCGAGCGATTTGGCTGCTGCATAAATTAGTTTGCTCTGGAGCCTTCCTTCCGGAGCTAAGACAAAAAATGTGTGAGCCAGAGGCTAAAAAACTGTGAGCTGGCTCACACTAACTCAGCTTAGAGGGAACACTGGAGACCACCAAGGAATACCAGGGTCGTGATGCAGAGGCAGGCAATGGCAGACCACCTCTGAACTTCTCTTGCCTTGAAAACCCCATGGGGTCGCCTACGTCACCTGTTGACTTGACGGCAACAATTAAAACCACCCATGTATAGGTTTGTGCTTGTATGTAATTGTGTGCCAGTATGAACCTCCTATTTCCCTAAAACGCTCCCCCTCTGGGGGCAGCAGAGGAGATAGGTAGATTAGCCGAGGGTATAGCCAGGAGTATATTTTGTGCCTTTAAAAATTCCCTCTAGGTCAGGCCAAACTCAGCAAATGGCATTGGTGTGGTTCATTTGCATGATTTATTATCCTTCAGAATAGGGAGAGGGGTAAAGTGTTTGGACCCAAAACTAAAGCCCCATCCTCAAACAAGCAGAGATTCCTCCCAGCTTCTCATAGGCTGTGGTCACACGGAGCGTTAGCCACGCTACAGAGACGGAAGATAGGCGGATTTTCCAGACGCGATCACAGCGCCACATCTGGGAAGCGTAGAGCTCCCGTGGCAAACCCGAGGCTTCCCACTGAACATGCGGAGTAAAAAACTAGTACCTCCGAGGTACTAGTTTCCAGAAACCGCGGGGCAAGGGTGGGCGCCTGATCGCATTTCCGGTGGAATCCCATGGCATCCAGTGCCCGCCCATGTCCCGTCGCGAAAAGGTTTTTCCCCCCAAGTCTCCACAGGAGACGCACAAGCACCCAACGGCGCATGCGTGGACTTTGGTGGGAAAAAACCCCACGGAAGCGGCGCCTAGCGAATGCTGTTGTGATCACGCCGTGCCGCTTCTTTGCCACGCCGCAGGATCGTCGTGTGATTGTCACCCTCGTTTACCCGCCGGCACCGAGGGAAGGACCCGTGGTGTGCCGCCAGCGCATCTGATCACGTAATCGCGGATCAAACTGCGCCGGGGCAATTATCCACGCCTCCCCCCCGCGATATCCGGCCCGTATGACCGGGGCCATACTTTGCCAGGCATTGGTTATACACTTCCGTGCTTGTCTTTGCAGTCATCAGTGCTAGAAACTTGCTTGCCTTTAAGGTTTATTTTTCAGTGAAACCCACAGTTCCTGAGAGAGGTGCATTCAGCTCTAATGTCAGTGCCTGTGCATTGCAATCATGGACTTGTGGAGTATGTTTGGCCCTGAATGTATGATAAATACAGCCCTTAATTGAATAAGACCTTTCTGGCTGTAAATGAACTTCGGTTATCGAACATGTTGCTTAGGGGACGGGATTCCATCGGGAGGGTCATGCCGCAACCAGAGGTGGGTTATGCCACTGGCAACACTACTTTTTTCATTGTTTAGATTTTTTTTAAAGAGAAGGGGAAGCCAACAAGAGAGAGAAAGAGAACAACAGGTGGTGTAAATGGAGAGATGGCCAGGCATCCAACAGAACTTCTTGGAGAAGGACTTGTGGGAATCTTGCTTGAACATGACAACCATCCCTCTCCTGTAAGCGTTTAAAGGAAAACGAGCCCCTCAGCCTTTTTCCCATCTGGTTGCCCTGGAAGGACAAAAGTGGCCTCAGACTGTGAAATAATTAAAAGTGGACTATCTTGTTATTCAGTGGTACTCCCCATGGGAGGTCTTGGGTTCAATCCCTGCAATCCCTGGCTGAGAGAATCAGCTCTAGCCATGAAGTTCCAGGTTCAAATCTCACCTTGGCCACAAACTTACTTGATGACCTTAGGTGAGCCAGTCGTTCCTGGCCTCAGTCTGTGGTAGAGACCAGCTTCCATTACAGGGCTGTTGTAAGGACTCCCAGGAGATAGTGGGTTGGATCCAGCCAGCTTTTTCACTCACCCAGTTCTCTTCCTTACTACAGTCCCCATCCCAGATAGTTTTCTTTCATGCAGATCCTGTTATCCCCAGCATAGCCTTTTTTGGGGGGTCAAAAAGGGACCCGTTCCTTTATCACCAACAGAAGAGCTGGTTGTGTCCAACGCAAGGAAGCATTCTTGAACAGTGTTACGGAAGTGCGATGTATTATTCCCAGTGGAGAGGGTCTCAGATGGCAAGGCTGGCGAAGATCTGCCTCACTCCAGGGATGGATGGACTGGTGGTCTAACTGGGTATACAACAACTTCAGCTCTACGTAAGAAGTTAAAGATGGGTGTGAGATCCAACGGCTACTGGCTTAGGAAAATGGCAACTTCTAGGTAGAGAGAGGCTTGACTTAGGGTGGGATGTGCAGCCATTGGTGTCCCTCAATAATCATACAATAATTTGTGAACAGAGATGCAGGTGTTGACATCTGCCTGTAAGGCTCCCCCCCGGCTTAATCATTCTTAGGAGCACGGACTCTAGTCTGGGAGAACTGGGTTTGATTCCCCACTCCTTCACATGTAGCTGCTGGTGTGACCTTGCATCAGTCATAAGTTATTTCAGAGCTGTACTCTCAAGGGCAGTTCTCAAAAGAGCTCTGTCAGCCCCACCTACGTCACAGATTGTAAGCCGATCTGAGGCTCCATTTGATAGTGAAGGGTGGGGTATAACTCCAATTCTCCTCCTCCTCTTCTTCCTCTTCCTCCTCCTCTTCCTCCTCCTCCCCCTCTTCTTCCTTCTTTTACCACTCCATTGTTCAAGCTGGCTAATGTTTTGGATGTAGTTTAAAGTCCAGTGCAGTGCTCAAAAAGCTCCTTTTGCCCAAACTTTAAAACATTCATGAAACCTGGCAGAAATAATTAGATCAGGTTGAAAAAATGACACCAAACCGTCTTTAAAAAGCTTGCCCGGATACAGCTCCTTGCAGTGGTAACGGAAGAGCTGTTTGCAGTTACTCGGCGGTGAGGACAAGGGCACTTTGCGCATGCTCAGCAGAAAGGCATTCTTGCTGCCAGTCGGTGGAGGCTGGTGCATTGTGTGTTCCCAGCTGCTAATGCATTATATGGGATGTGATGTGTAATTATATATCCAAGACCACTTTCCTCTCCGCGGCTCGCTGCCAGCTTCTGAAAGGGATGCCAGAGTGTGGCAGTACTGAGCGCCTTCTCAGCGCTGGATCCTGGCAGACGTGTGCCATGGTGTGTACAGGTACACCAGAGCCTCTCTCAGCGCTTAATTTCTAGATAAAAAAAGAGGCTGAACTCGGTCAGTCTGGGAGCCTTTCCTGCAATCCTCAACATATAGAGGCTCTCACTGAGGAACAAAATCAACTCTGCACTTGATCAGGCGTCCGTAAATCTACTCATATTTCATGTGACATCATCGCGTCAGGGACGCTGTGGGAATGTCCTGGTTTTCTGGCAAACTCTATGATATGAAGGTGAAAAAAACCATAGAGTTTCACCCAAATACCAGAGCATCCCCGCCCAACATCCCCCCTGGATTGCCCCCCCCCCCCGAACGACATGGGGACCTCGCAACCCTATGAAATAGAGAGAGGCAATGGTAAACCACCTCTGAATGTCTCTTGCCTTGGATAAAACCCACAGGGTTGCCATGAGTTAGCTGTGACTTGATGGCCCAAGAAGGGGTGGTGGTGATTTGAGGCCTGGTGTTGAGAAGAACTGCTCAAGGGCAAACCCTGGTGTGGTGCAATGGTTAAAAGTGGAGGACTCTGATCTGGGTTTGATTCCCCACTCCTCCTCCACATGAAGCCTGCTGGGTGGCCTTGAGCCGGTCACGGCTCCCTCACAACTCTCTCAGCCCCACCTCCCCCACAAGGTGCCTGTTGTGGGGAGAGGCAGGGAAGACTATTGTAAGCCACTTTGAGACACATGAGGCCTGCCGGGTGATCTTGAGCTAGTCACGGTTCTCTCAGAACTCTCTCAGCCCCACCTGCCTCACAGGGTGTCTGTCTGTGGGAAGAGGAAGGGAAGGCGAAACTGTAGGCTGCTTTGAGACTCCTTAAGGTAGAGAAAAATGGGCTATACAGAACCTACTCTTTTTCTTCTTGGCTTGTGCTTGCTTTGCCCACGGAACCCCTGCTTCCCAAACCTTAGATGCTCTCTGGGCAAGCCGAGACAGAAGCATAGTTCCAGTGAAAGAACATAATGAGCTGAACAAGACAAGGGAGGTGGGTGGGGGAGAGATAAGGAACTGCACGTGGTTTGGGACATTGCGATTGGGGGAGCCGAAGAAGGTAACAGAGAGGATGCGAAAGTCAGTTCAGGAAAAAAAGAAAGAATGTTTCCCTCAGATCGCTGAGTTTTCAGTCTGATAATACTCTGTGGCTGTGCATGGGTAAAATGTCAAGCATTCCTCAGGTGCCATGTTCTAACATGCATTGGTTGGTTTCTGTGCACTGCTAATGTGTCAGCGGCCTAGGTGGATATGCTGCTGGCGTGCCGTTGAGGGAACTTGTGACTGACCCAAGGTCACACTGGCAGCTGCATGTGGAGGAGTGGGGAATCAAACTCGGTTCTCCCAGATTAGAGTCCGTGCTCCTAACCACTACACCAGACTGGCTCAGAGATTGTAATTTCTTTTTGTGTCTGACAAGGGAGCGTTGGCTCTCGAAAGCTTATAGCCTGAAACTCCTGTGGGTCGCTAGGTGCTACTGAACTCGAATATAACTGCTTCTCTTTGTCAAGATGTGAGAGGGCTGGCAGACAGAAGTGGGGAAAGGGAAGACTGCAGTCAACCAGGTAGACACACTAGGAGCAAGCTGAACTTCAGAGGCCCACCTTGGCTGCTTGGGCCAAGAACCACCCTTATGTATTGTGTGTCTTTGTTTGGCACACATGCTGGGGGTTGACTATGCACAAACGGGCCAGCAGCCTATGTGCATAGTGCTTTTCAACATGAAAGGGTGCATGTGGAATGTGTCCCCCCCCCCAAGAGTTCGCCTGCATTCAGTACAAAGCTGACCTTAAAGGAACTGGGTGGGTTTCAAGGAAGAGAGGAAAGTAGGAGGGGCACGTTCGTTATGTGTCCTGAGAGAACCCGCTAGCACGTTTTCAAAAAATAAATGGCTGCTAAGCTGTTCAGACAGACTTCCTTTTCGAAGGCCAGAAGTTCTGCTGCATTGGCACGGAGACTTCGGGGAGTGATTAACTGACTCGGTTGGGCCCTGTGCAGAAGCTGAGGTTGGAGCCAACATTTCCATTTGCTTTCGTCAGTGGTCACCTCTGTGAGGCTACACTTATACTGCCGCTTACTTTGAAGTAAATCCCATTGAATCACTGGGATTCGGCTGCAAACTTCAGGGATTTCTTGGCAAGCGTGGAAAATACGAAACATTTCTACTGTGTTTTGATTTTATTAGGCTTGTTCGGGAGTAATATTTAATTGGGGGGGGGGATTCCATATGTTTTAGGAAGCCCTGGCTTTGGGCTGGGATTCTTGTCTGAATCCCTTGCTGACAAATCCCCAGTTTGGTGTAGTGGTTAAGCGCGCAGACTCTAATCTGGGAGAACCGGGTTTGATTCTCCACTCTTCCACTTGCAGCTGCTGGATGACCTTGGGCAAGCCATAGTTCTGTCACAGCTGCCCTTGAAAGGGCAGTTTCTGTCAAGAGCTCTCTCAGCCCCACCTACCTCACAGGGTGTCTGTTGTGGGGAGGGGAAGGGAAAGGAGATTGTAAGCTGCTCTGAGATTCCGAGTGAAGGGTGGGGTATAAATCCAATCTCCTCCTCCTCTTTCCAAGATCTTATATTGTATAAGTTGTGGGCTATCCGAGATGGGACTGCTGATCTGCATGAAGGAATGCAGATAGCATTAGATTGCATGCTTCTCCCAATTAATTTGCATGTCATATAATTTTATATCCACTAATCATGGAGTAGGGGGAGGCAAGGAGCTCTTCAGGGTGCTGAAATACCATTCTTTCGCCTCTAGAAATCCTGCTCCTTCTTCCCTGCAATTTCACCAGGCATTATTTTCTAGTGTTTCCAGCCATAAGGTCTAGAGGCTGGCATCTTTACAACCAGCCCGAAAGCTGAGATTCTCAAAGGGCTGCGTTTTGCATCTGATAATAAGAGTCTGTGATCGTGCATCTTGATCTGCTTAAGCTACCTGCATTCAAGATGCCGATCCTTACATAGATGGTTTCGGAGGGTAACCATGTTGGTCTGCAATAGAACAGTTAGATTTGAGCCAGTTTGGCGTAGTGGTTAGGAACCTGGACTCTAATCTGGGAGAACCAGGTTTGATTCCCTGCTCCTCCACATGCAGCTGCTGGCGTGACCTTGGGTCAGTAATAAGTTCTTTTGGAGCTGTTCTCTCAAGAGCAGTCCTTGAAAGAGCTCTCTTGGCCCCACCTACCTCACAGGGTGTCTCTTGTGTGGAGGGGCAGGGAAAGGAGATTGTAAGCCACTCTGAGACTCCTTCGGGTAGTGAAGGGCGTGATATAAATCCAATTTCCTCCTCCTCCTCCTCCTCCTTCTAGTACCTTAGACACCAACAAGAGTTTCAGGGTATAATATTTTGAGAGTCAAAGCCCCCTTTGTCAGACATAGGCAGCAGTGTAGAAATCGGAGATACCCATTTCTAGTCTGTTGCCAATGGAATAAATCTGGAAAAGGCGGTGGGGCTATTCGTATGAATGCATTTATTTATCTGTTGACTTCATTTATACCCTGCTTTTATCTCCAGTGGGGACCCAAAGCAGATCACGTCATTCTCCTCTTCTGCACAATAACCCTGCGAGGTAGGTCAGGCTGAGCGTGTGCAACTGGCCCGAGGTCACCCAGCAAACTTCTGTGGCAGAGAGGGGATTTGAACCTGTGTCTCCCAGATTTTACTCTTGACAGTCTAACCGCTACACCACTCTAGCCCTCATTGCACACAGAGTGTGTGTTAATGGGAAAAGATGTGCTGTGCACGTGTGCAGAGGCATTCCATTCCTCCCTCCCTGTATCAGCATAAATTAGCAGTCAGCGGTGACTTACCAATGTAAATGGGAGAAACAGGCTGCCGTACTAATCAGGGGTGTCCATTGGGTTGGCCTTCTCAAAGAAGGGATGCTGGCATTTAATTAAACGGAAGACTGTATGGGTTAATGTACCTCCTGAATATGGAGAGAGTTTCTAATACAACTTTTCATTACTGGGATAACGTTTGATAGGGTTCAATACTGCCTAGGAGCCCTAACCCTTAGAAGAAGAGGAGGAAGAGGAGTTGGATTTATACCCCGCCCTTCACTCGGCGTCTCAGAGCAGCTTACAATCTCCTTCCCTTCCCCTCCCCACAACAGACAGCCTGTGAAGTAGGTGGGGCTGAGAGCTCTGAGAGAACGGTGACCGACCCAAGGCCACCCAGCTGGCTGCATGTGGAGAAGTGGGGAATCAAACCCAGTTCTCCGGATCAGAGTCCACTACTCTTAATCACTATACCAGTTGCTGATATGTGGACTGTTAACTGAAGGCTTTCTGTTCATGAGAACATGAAAGCCAGTGTGGTGTAGTGGTTAAGAGTGTTGGACTAGCATCTGGGAAACCCAGGTTCGAATCCCCACTCATGCCATGGAAGCTCACTGGGCGACCTTGGGCCAATCACACAGGGTGGTTGTGAGGCTAAAATGGAGGACAGGAGAACAATATAAGCTGCTTTTGAGTTCCCATTGGGGAGACAGGCAGGGTGCACAAATAGATGAAATTAAAATAAATGGGAAGAGATACTCTCTCTCATTGTTTGACATGGCCTCTGTGCACTGAAAATGGATTCGCACTTTGCATATTTACACCCCCCCATGTTGGAGGACCCAAAACACAACAGCATTCTCCCCACCCCCCTCAGAATTTCTGGCTCTAGGTCACCCAGCGAGCTTCCGTGGCAGACTACCTGCTGCACCACATGGGTTTCAGCTCTGAGTAAGTTCTGCTTCCATTCTGGTGTTCTGTGATGCCACAGAATCCCCTGTACCGTTTAGAATCCCCGATTCATCCGGTATCCCTAGAGATGCCCCTGGGCACGTCTGTCAAATTTGCCTGCTGCGGCTGTGGCGTCTGTGGCTGCTGCTGCTCTTTGGCTCTGAGATAAACAATTCCTGTACACCCCACACACACTTCAGCCCCCCTCCCCAGCCGAAACTTCCAAGGGTTGGATGTCCCTGTTTCCTTCCCATCTGGTAGCTGCTCCCAGCTGTTTGTAGAACGCCTCCCCCCCCCCAATATGTTGTAATCTGCCCACTATTTGGGTCTTCCCCCTGGGTCTTTTCCCCCCTTTGCTGTAATCCGCCCTACTTTGATCTGTGATCTGTCCTCCTCTGTGAACTTAGGCAGACCATGAGAGGGAGGGCAGGAAGGGTTGCATTGGTGCTTAGTTCTCGTGGCCCTTTAGGGAAATGCTGGTCGCCACTTTGAGGTCAGGAAGCAATTTTTTTCTCCAGACCAGTTTGGCCAGAGATCCTGGAGGGTTTTTTGGTCATCCTCTGGGCATGGAACAGGGGTCACTGGGTGTGTGTGTGGGGGGGAGGTATTTGTGAATTTCCTGCATTGTGCAGCGGGTTGGAATAGATGACCCTGGAGGTCCCTTCCAACTCTGTGATTCTATGAGGCATGGCTATACCCTTACTTAACAGTAGAGTAACCTTAAAAGATGTGCTGGACTCCAGGTCCCAGACTCTTTTTGTGTAGTGCGGGGTTTCGTCTTTTTTTGTTTCTGCTCTTGTGGGGGGGCCACTTGGGGACAAGAGGGGTCCCCAAAAAGCTGAACACTGTGAAGGGAACAGCCTGATGCCTAAGTTTCCAAACAATGCTGTTGCATTTTCCACGTCTGAAATGGAAGCTGACACTTTGTGCATGCTCAGAGGAACCTCAGGTACACTTATATCCTGCCCTTCCTTCAAGGAGCTCAGGGAGGGGCACGCCCTTCTCCCCTCCTCCAGTTTATCTTAACAACAACCCTTTGAGGTAGGTTGGGCTGAGGGAGTGTGACCGGCCCAAGGTCACCCAGTGAGCTTAAGAACATAAGAGACGCCAATGTTGGATCAGGCCAAAGGCCCATCCAGCCCAACACTCTGAGTCACACAGTGGCCAGAAACACCAGTGCCATCAGGAGGTCCACCAGTGGGGCCAGGACATTAGAAGCCATCCCACTGTTGACCCCCCCCCCCAAGCACCAAGAAGACAGAGCATCACTTGCCCCAGAGTCCCTATCTATACCTTGTGGCTAATAGCCACTGATGGACCTCTGCTTCCACAGCAGAGTCGGGATTAAAACCTGGGTCTCCCTTAGTTTGACACCCCGACCGCTACACCAAATTGGCTCTGGCTTCCGGTGGACAGAGACTATAGAGGAGTGTGAAAGGAGACCCGACGCCTAACTTTGCCAGCCATGTGTTTGCATTTTCCAAGTCTGAAACAGAGAGTGGCACTTTGCTCATGCTTGGAGGGAACTTACTCCCGTGGCCACTGGATCGTAGCATAGTGTTGAATTTGTGAAGCCAACTTCTACTGAGACAGACCAATGGTCCATCTAGCACAGTATTGTCTACTCTTGACTGGCAGCAGTCCTCCAGAGCCCAGGCAAAGAACAATCTCTCCCCAGTTGCAATCCGATAACTGGAGATGCCGGGGATGCATGCAAAGTGCATGCTCTGCTGTGGCCCTTCCATTATCCTGCCTTTCCTGTGTCCTTGCTGGGAATGTATTATATAGAATTTTTCCTGGTTAAAATGTCTTTCTTCCACCCAGGAAGAAAATCAAACTTGGGGCACAGTCCACTTGGATGTTCTCCTGAGCAATCCTAGACCTTGATGGATGCCCCTGGGGAAAATGCAACATAGTGGGATCCACCTTGGATCTTCTGGTGGCAGCTAGGGACCCACTGAGCTGCAAGCATGTGACAGGAAGGGGAGGAACCAACATGATGGCTTCCCTAATGAGGTGTGGTTCAATCACAAAAACAACAGAAGGCAAAAAAGAGCTTTTGCAGGGAAGGTGGTGTCTCTGAGCCAGTCTTCGCTCAAAGAGAGTCCTGTGTTTGTGTTGATTGACCTTGCGGGGCACTCTCTCAGCATGCAAGCAAAGTGAAGCAGGAGGTGCGATCCTTCCAAAAAAGCCAGTTTATAAGGCTCCAATCTCGTGCTCTGGGACTCACCAGAAGGTCCCAGTTTAGGGGCAAAAGACCAGCATTCTAGACAAGCAAGAGGATCATACTGGGCCACGCTATTTAATAAGATTCCCGCGGCACCTTAAAAGACTAATAACATTTATTTCAGAAGGAGCTCTGGTGAGTCACCACTTTTGTTGTTCAGTCGCACAGTCGAGTCCGACTCTCCGCGACCCCATGGACCAGCTCCCGCCAGGCCTTCTGGTCTTCCGCTGTCCTCTGAAGTTGGCTCAACTTCATGTTCGTTGCATCGATGACACCGTCTAACCATCTCATCCTTTGCCGTCCCCGTCTTCTTTGACCTTCAATCTTTCCCAGCATCAGGGTCTTCTCCAGTGAGTGCTCCCTTCTCATTTGGTGGCCAAAGTATTTGAGCTTCAGTTTCATTATCTGGCCTTCCAGGGAACAGTCAGGGTTGATTTCTTTTAGGATTGACTGATTTGATCTTCTTGCAGTCCAAGGGACTCTCAAGAGTCTTCTCCAGCACCATAGTTCAAAAGAATCTATTCTTTGGCGCTCGGCCTTCCTTATAGTCCAACTCTCACAGCCATACATGACTACTGGGAATACCATTGCTTGGACCATGCGGACTTTTGTCACCACTAGTTGGTCTTTAAGGTGCCCCTGGGATTTTGTGGACTAGCAAGCTAACCCTTGGTAGTCACCTTAGTGTAGCTTGTGCGGGTGATTTTGGAAGGCGGGCCATGGGAGCGTCAGAATGCAAATTCGGCACTCTTTTTTTCCACCCCCATCCTAGGCAGATCACTGTTAGCTTAAAGGGCAGTCTGGGTAGGGTCAGGCAAGCGTTTAGCATCATCCGAAGCAGCGTGAAACCCATGCGCTTCTTAATCTCTTTTCCTTGGGGGTCTCTTCCCTCTATGCTAGTTCTAGGTTAGCACTACAGTGCAAAGTCGTCATGTGGGTTCTAATAGTAACAGCTAGCACTACAGTGCAAAGTCGTCATGTGGGCTGGGGGAAATGTGGCTTTGTGTGCGTGTGTGTGTGTGTGGGCCATCAAGTCACAGATGAGTTAGGGTGATACCATAGGGTTTTTAAGGCAAGAGATGAATGGAAGAGGTTTGCCGTTGCATGCCTCTGTGCAGGAACCCTGGACTTCCTTGGTGGTCTCCCTTCCAAATCTTAACCAGGGCCGACTCTGCTTGGATTCTGATATTTGACAAGATGGGGCTAGCCTGGGCCACTCAAGTCAGGGCGTAACATCGATATAAGACTACTATTCCCGGCTCAGATTTCAGGGTTGAACCAGTGGCCTTCTGTATACAAAGGCATACTCTGTCATTGAGTCACAGTTCCTTTCCTGAGCAAAGAGAAAAATGTACAGGGCAGCATTTTAGACTGTGGAGGAGGAGGAGGAGGAGGAGGAGATTGGATTTATACCCCGCCCTCCACTACCCGAAGGAGTCGCAGGGGCGCTTACAAACTCCTTTCCCTTCCCCTCCCCACAACATGCACCCTGTGAGGTAGGTGGGGCTGAGAGAGATCTCTGAGAGAAACTGCTCTTTTTCAAGAACAGCTCTGACCGAACTATGGCTGGCCCAAGGTCATCCAGCAGCTGCAAGTGGAGGAGTGGGGAATCAAACCCGGTTCTCTCAGATCACAGTCCGTGTACTTAACCACTACACCAAACTGGCTCTCTGACCTGGAGCTGGGGATAATTCCAGTTGCAGGGAGGAATCTATAGCTACAGGGCTAGTAGTATCATATACAAAGCTGTTATGAGGGACAGAGGGGAAGAGGTAGGAGAATTATTATTTTTTCACCGTCGACCACTACATCTTTAGATTGAATCCAGTGGCACCTTTAAGACCAACAGAGTTTAATTCTGGGTATAGGCTTATACCCAGAATTAAACTTTGTTGGTCTTAAAGGTGCTACTGGACTCAAACTTTGTCGGATTGCTTCAGACCAACGCAGCTACCCACCTGAATCTACATCTTTAGTTCTAATAGTAACAGCTAGATCTGGTTGTAAAAAATACTGCAGCCATTGCATAGCATATTGGTCCATGCAAGATCCAAAACGAAGAATGACATCTGTGTGATACCTTTTATTTTTTTTAAATTTCATTTTATGTTTTTGCCGTTAAGTCACACTTGAGCTATGACAGCCCCATGGGGTTTTCCAGGCAAGAGACGTTCAGAGGTGGTTTGCCATTGCCTGCCTCTGTGTGAGGACTCTGGCATTCCTTGGTGGTCTCCCGTCCAATTACTAACCAGGGCTGATTCTGCTTAGATTCCAAGATCTGATGAGATCTGGCTAGCCTGGGCAAACCAGTTGATTAAAAAAAAAAAGGATGTAATTTACATATTCAGGGGTCATTTCGTAGAAAAAGAGGTGCAGGAGCTCATTAGCATAACTCATTAGCATAACTTACGGTATTTGCATAACTGACATCACCAGAAGTGTGTCAGAAGGCAACACCCACTGCTCAGGCTCCACTGGACTGTTTTGCTATGGACATTGCTAGCTATGGGGGGGGGGAACGTGCAGATCTATCCTCGCGGAGGAGGGAGAGCTTGTACCTAAATAAACCTTGGTCTTAAATGTGCCACTGGACTGTTTTGGGCCGGGGGGGCCGGGGGGTGCTTTGCCACTTACCTGGCTGCTTCTTGCTCTGACTGAGGGCTGCTGGGAGCAGGGGGCGGGGCTTGTTGCATGTGCCCGCCCCTGGGCTCTTTACTGCCGGAGCTCTGCTCCTCTGTGCTCCTGCAGGAAATGACCCCTGCATATGGTAATTTATCTGCGTAGATGCAAATTTCCGGATAGTGGCTATAATCTAAATAGAAACACAGCTTACCCTCGTGCTGGCGGTCTGGAGACCAACTGTGGATGGGGAACCTGGCAAGCTCTCCACTCTTTTCTCTGATCTTCTTTCAGCAGCCCGTCTTCCAACCGAAGGTACCTGTGGGTACCCTGCGGCTGTGGTGGAGTCGAGCTTCCACAGCTACTTTGCTTTGATTTTGCTGGACAGAAGCCAAGAAGCTTGGCCATTTCTGAGGGGGTGAAAACAGAGGATTGTCCTCTGAAAAACAGAGCATCTGGCCACCCTACACGCTCTCTTCCTTTGAAGAAAGAATGCACACACAAGAGAAGGTTGTCATAATGTGTAGTAAAATTGCCTCTAGGCGTGTACAGAGTGTCTTTCCCTTGACTCTGACCATCTGTTGCCTATCTCCATATGCTCTGAATTAAGGAATGCCTCCCTCCAGACAGGACTGAGCTTTGCCGTACCTTTTTTCTAACGTACACCGTGACATCTTTAACTGTGACCTACCAATTTATTTGTGTGCTGTCGGAAAATATAATTTGTTGTCATCTTGAGGGGTGAGTTTGGTGTGCTTGTGAGGTAGAGAGGGCCAGGAAGCCAAACTTTGGTGTTTGTATTTCTGGTTTGAAGAAAATCAGTAAAAGGGTCAGTTTGGGGAGGCGGTGAACCGGCCCCCACCTATTCTGATCGCACTCTGAGAATGTGGTCAGTTTTAAACAGCAAACAGAATCATAAAGCCAGCCATTTACGTTGGTTACTGTTCTCTTTATGTAGTACATGTTTATTCCGCCCTGAGAGCCAGTTTGGTGTAGTGGTTAGGAGCACGGCCTTTAATCTGGAGAATCGGGTTTAATTCCCCACTACTCCACATGCAGCTGCTGGTGTGACCTTGGGTCAGTCACAAGTTGTTTCAGAGCTGTTCGCTCAAGAGTAGCTCTCAGAGCTCTCTCAGCCTCACCTACCTCACAATGTGTCTGTTATGGGGAGAGGAAGGGAAAAAGATTGTAAACTGCTCTGAGACTCCAAGTGAAGGGCGGGATTTAATCCAATCCTCTTCTCTTCCTCCTCCTCCTCCTCCTCCTCCTCCTCCTCCAAGAAGCTCTTTGTTTCCATTCTATCCTCACAACAACCACCCTGTGAGGGAGGTTAGGCAGAGAAAGAGGGGGATGAAAGCTCAAACCTTGAATAAAACTTCGTTGGTCTTAAAGGTGCCGCTGGACTCAAACTTTGTCTGAGGTCACCTAGTGAGGTTTAGTGGCAGAGTGGGAATTTGAACCTGGATTTTCTAGGTCTTAGTCGGATACCCTAACCACTATACCACACGGGCTCCACTGCTGTGCTGTATCCCATCACGCCGTTCCTTTGGCCAGGCACTGTGCATATCCCTGCTGTGGTAAGTCAAACTGCTCACACACTCCTGGAACCTCATGCACCAGTTTATGCATGCAAATGACCACTGCACTGGAGCACTGGACATGTTGAATTCAAGTTTTCGAGCTAATTCTTGCAGTGCCAATACGGTGCCGATTGTCGTCCCTTTCGCTGCTCACATTGTGTTGTCCTTGATCCCCCTTTGCATGGATTAGATTTCTACGCATCGTGTGTCCTTGCTCTAAGGAGCTCATGGGTCTTCCCGCTCCTCCATTTTATCCTCAGAACACCCCTGCAAGGTGGGTTAGGTTGGGAGAGAGTGGCCCGAGGTCACCCCGATTTACGGGTCAGCAGCTCGGCTGTCTCTCAGGTCCTAATCCAACCACCGCGCCACAGAGGCATCGGACACTCTCTCTTCCTTTCCTCCCACATCTCTACCCACGTCTGACTCGTTCGGAACTCTGCACAGTGACACAGCAGTCACCGACATTTCCCACGATTCCGTTGCAGTGCTCTGGCTGGGTCTGTTGCACTCAGGAAGGACGACGACCAAAACACACTTCCCTGGCATATTTTTCTTCCTGGCTTTGCCCTGGGCTGTAAATATTCCATGATGAGCACTGAGCGATCCTAATTTGGACTAAGCCTGAAGGCCCTCCAAAATATGGGTCAGCCTAGGGGATCTAGAGGCCTTAATCCGTCCTCGCCTTCTGTCTCTTGCGAGAGAGTCTGCCTCCACCCCACTTTTATTTTAATCAGCTGCCGCTGTTTTCTCTTGTTTATCCAAGATTCCCGCTGCTCTGCGCCCCCCCCCCCCCCCGTGATTAGTAACCCTTTCAGAACCACTAACTCCAATGCGGTGAAACTAGGTGCAGAAAGAAGTAGCTCCATACCAAGGGAGAAGCTAGAAGAAGAGGAAGAAGAAGAGGAGGAGATTGGATTTATACCCCGCCCTTCACTTGGTGTCTCAGAGCGGCTTACCCTCCCCTCCCCCTCCCCACAACAGACACCCTGTGAGGTAGGTGTGGCTGAGAGAGCTCTTTCAAGAACTGCTCTTTCGAGCACAGTTCTGAGAGAATTTGTGACTGACCCAAGGTCACACCAGTAGCTACATGTGGAGGAGTGGGGAATCAAACCCAGTTCTCTTAGATTAGAGTCCGCACACTTAACCACTACACCAAAATAGTGTCAGAATTCCACCACCACCCCACACACACTGTGGGTTAACATGGCTCCAAAGATTTTGTCAAAATGATCACATGCCTGCAGATTTGCTTTTATGTGCATAATGCACATAAATTGCAGCATTTGGCTTTTTTGGGGTGCAGAAACTTGACTTTAAAAAAAGGGGAAAAAGAAAGTGCTGTCCAATTAGTGTTAACTTAGTACGAAAGAAGTTCCAGAATGAGGTGATCTTGTGGCACCTTAAAACAGGGCTGCCAAACTTTTTGAAGTAGGATGCACTTCTAAACTTAACCCACCTGTGAACTTACTCTGCCCTACTTAACCCCTCCCCAGCTTAAAATGCAAGTATCTCACATCAGTTTAACACTAACAGTATTTTAACTTTCTTACAGTCCCATGATATTGTCAGCTTTTCTTTTTAGCCCAGGTAAATGCACTACCTTTGGCAGAAACAGTGAGTTGTTGTGCTGGAGTCCCTCTAGCCCAGAACTCCTGTCCACGTGGAAGAGCAGACACTGAACCGCTAACACCTTTTCTTCTTTAGTTGTGGTTTATATTCCACTCAAAGGGCTTGCTTCATGACACCTCATTGCCAAGTTTCCTGTCTGCTTAATTGATTTGCACCTTTTATTTCTCTTGGCTGGTAACAATAAGGGAGATAGAGTGTCTGTAGTTAAATTTATTCTTTCAGCTCGTAAAGTTAGGAGCCTGTATGGGATTGAATTTTTTTTCTTTTCTCACTTTTATTTATTTCAAAAAACATTTAATGATTTGGGACTTGGTTTGGTTCGCCCAAGTGCTTTGGTACATAGATGCTCGAATTTCTGAACAGGAACAGTTAACCCTGATCAAATTTTGTATTTAATTGTTTCATGCTTAGTATTTAGAAATCTATTTCTGAGCCACATGGCCATTTTGCACCTATTTGTACTTTTTGTATAAAAATTAAAACAGAAGATAGAGCAGGGTATGTTTGTTATACATAGAGCAAAACATGAATCACGATTAACAAAATCAATGGAAGAGCCTGTCAGAATAGATGTGACTCTGTCATTGGCTCTAGACACTGTTCAGGATGTACACTGCTCCTGATCCTTGCTGCCCCCCATGAACATGCATCGCAAGATTAATAATGTAAATTACGTTATGTAGAGAGCCTCTTGCTCTTCAGATTTGTTGAGACCAAGTTCCTGAGTATCAAATTAGCTAATGAATTCCAATTTTGTGGCTTCACATTGGAGTCCCTCTTTGGAGCTTGTTTTTTTCATGGGTGTGATAAGTCTTTGTAATTGCATAAAATAAGTGTTCCCAGTTTTGCAGAGCCAAAATTTGGAGGGCATCCTTTTGCTAATGGAGTTGATATTTCTTGCTGGAAACCTGAGCTGCCGTTTGCAGAGGCCTGGAGGCTCTTGAGGAATTGTCTGGCAGTGATTCAGACCTTTCGCCTGTCTGTTTTGATTGCAGATTCTCAGGCAATGAAAGATCTTTTCCAACTCTTGCTTATACTGGAGATGCCAGGGTCTGAACCCAGAACCTTCTTTATGCAGAGTTCTTTGGGTATGCTTGTTACACGCAGAGCAAAAAAATGAATCATGACTGAATGCTTTTCATGTTAATTGTGCTTTCTTCCACACACAAAAAATACTCTTCTACTGCCACCAGTAAAAAAATAAACATAACATTATATTCTCGTACCCAATGAAAGCAAGATGGATTCTGCACAAAATGTTCTGTGGATTTTGCACAAATCATTTGCAAGAATCTTCTACGCTTAGATCTTTCCTGTCCAATGCGCTCCCGTCACAATGCTTTTCATGGGTACTGCAAAATGTTGATTGAGCGCGAGATTAGTGTCAACAGAGACAAATCTATTCACTCTCTCAAAACACGAGAATTCGGGGTTATACAACCGATTGGCATCTGGCTCAGGGCAGAGGAAAGAAAACATCTATTCATGCAGGGTGAATGTAAATGAAGGTGATTTTAAACAAAGAATAATCTATATCTCCAAGAAAAAGATGGATTTCAATTAAGTCTCTCAGTTCGTAATGTCGTAGGTTTCCCGAACAAGCGTCCATACAGATCGGTTGAGGTAACAAATGGAACATTTTGACTTTCAGATGGAGTGGGGTGGGTTAACCCTTTAGACCGCTGTCCCAGAGAGCCACTGGGAGCGAACCAAGATGTGCCACGGCTGGTACAGGGCGGTGGGCACAGCTCAGCTTAGACCTGATCATTAGGGGAAGATGAGCAACCCTGCCCGCCCACCTTTGTTGCCACTGGCTGATTCCAGTTCCTGGCAATCCATTCCTGCTAACAAGAGGCTTTATAAATCCTAAATGTATAATCCAAAACCTTTTGCACAGTGTGCAGTGTACGGTGCTGTTATGTATAGTAATGTTATTGTGTACGGTGCTGTTATGTATAGTAATGTTATTGTGAGGGGCCCGGCGGTGGACCTGCAAGGCCGGCAGGAGTGCGAGGAAGCCCCGCGAAGGCCCTCCCTGGCCCCAGGCAGGCAGGGGTGGGGAGAGGCAGGGAGGAAGCAACTTACCCTCCCTCTTCTCCTGCCTCCTCCTGGCTGAATGAGGGCCAGAAGCGGGGCGGCCGGAAGCAGGGGGCGGGGCTTCGTCATGTGCCCTGCCCCCCGTACCTCACCCAGGGGAACTGCAATCCCCCGCGATCTCCCCCGAAATGACCCCTGTGTATAAGCCCTGACCTGGGTAGCCCAGGCTAGCCTGATCTGGTCAGATCTCGGAAGCTAAGAAGTGTCGGCCCTGGCTAGTATTTGGATGGGAAGACATCCAAGGAATACCAGGGTTGTGAGGAGAATACAGGCAATGGCAAACCACCTCTGGTCCTTTCTGCATTTGCCAGCCACTCCGGATTTTCTCAGTGTTCGAGTTGAGGCAAAACAGCATCCAAAAAACCCGGGCCAATGGCAGGCTGAAACGGGGCTGACCACTGAAGAGAGGTCACGTAATGCAGAACAGGGACCTCCCCCCCCCCGAATAAAAAGAAGGCTGAATTCAGTTTTAGTGCAGAACTGGAAAAAACAACAACCCAGGTTATAAAGAAGGTTGAATTCAATTTTAGTGCAGAATTGCTTGGGGGGACACGGCAGTGAACATGGATTAAAAGGAGAGTGTGGAAAGGGCCTCTGTTAGTCTGTTGCCTTGAAACCCCCACCAGGGGTCGCCATAAGCCAGATGTGATTTGAGGGCAAAATATATAGTTGTGAACTGGCCTGGAGGGAAAATGTCCTATCCCTTTAATAGAGGCTTACCATGTAGAAGCTTTTCATGGGACGGAGGTAAATAATCACCTGGCAAATCACATCCCAGAAAGCAACTTTAACTTTAAATGCGTTCTCAAAGCCCCTCCCCCCCAAACTGGCTGGGTTGGAGAAGGCATTTGTCTCTTTAAACCCCTTCTCCAAGCCAGCTGGCGTCGGGGCATGGGGGTGGCTTGGAGGATGCATTAAAAGTCAAAGTTGCTTTCTTTCCACCTCTCCCTCCCTCCTCCATCTCTTTGCTTTCTTTGTTTCTTTCTTTGTTTCTCTCTCTCTTACTTTCCACCTCTTTCATTCTTTCCACCTCTCTCTTAGACAAATAAGATATTAGCAAACAAATAAATATTATCGGGCTAATAAATATCATTATCAATATTTGTTTTTACCCCTTTTGTTTTTATTTTTGGCAGTCTCACTCAATGTTAATAAAAAGCAAATTTGTATATTTTTTCAATAAAGGCGTGTGTAATATTTGTTCATGTCTTGCGGCTCTCATAGATCTGACACTTATTCTATGTGGCTCTTAAGTTAAGCAAGTTTGGCCACCCCTGGTTTAGAGTATGACGGAAAGTAAATGCCCATAGTTATTTGGCTGGTAGCCTAGTAACTACCCATAATTTGAACATACTCTGGCACTGATATTTAAAGGGTATAAATAAGGAAGGCGAGATAACTCAGTGAGATATAAGATGGCATTTAGCAGAGGCAGACAGAAGTTTGCAGCTATAAATACTGCTGTGTTGTACTTACGATGCTTGAGTTATGATTATCAGTATATCAGATTTTCAGCATGGCCATATCTGTGGAAATTTAAATCCAGAGATTGGAGCCGTGAAACAGACAACACAGATCTTTTTACAAACCTGAGAAAAGCCCCAGGTTTGCAGAAAAATGCAAGCTTAAAAAAAAAAAAAGGACACATATTGGCAGATTAACCACCCCAAATAACAGAAGCGGTGCCTGTAGCTTTAAGAAATAATGCCCTCTCAGCGGCCATTGTGTGGATTGCCGGGTGACCATAACAGTATTGCCCACCTTCAAGCCTGGGTTTCTGGCAGTAAAAGGCAGGGGGAGGGGGCAGGGGCCTTGAAGGAGGACTCATTGGGGCCAGGCCTGGCAACAGCCACCATACAACTTGCACAACTCACCCAGGACTGGCTGCTTGCTACTGTTTAAAAGCAGCCACCCCACGCAACCAGGGTGTTTGTAGTGGTTAGGGTTTCGGACTAGAATCTGGGAGACCCAGGTTTTGAATATCCACTCTGCCAGGAAAGCTTATGGAATAAGTAGTCAGTCACACATTCTCAACCTAAACTACCTCACAGGGTTGCTGTGAGGATACAATGGAGGAGAGGAGAACAATGTAAGCCGCTTTGGGTCCCCATTGGGGGAGAAGGGTGGGGTATAAATTAAGTAAATAAATAATAAATGTAGCTGAAGATGGGAGGTAGATAAAAGTTAGGTTGGTTGGTGCCTGGGAAGGAAGCAGGGGAAGGGGGTTGACAGGAGGGCTGAAAGAGGAAATAGTGTGGGGAGATGGAGAGAGAGGAAAGTGAAGCCTCCCCTGCAAGTCTTTCCTCACTGCACAGTTGGGCCTGGTAGCTGGCACTGCACAGGTGATCCTGCCCCAGTCTGTGGCACAGTGCAATTTGGTCATAGTTTTCCTGGGGAGAGGCTGCCAGAGAGAGGGAAGGAGGGAAGGCTGAAGGCACGGGGAAGATAATGGTAGGTTAGCTGGTAGTTGGAAAGGAAGAAGGACGCAGGAAAAGGGGAGAGGCTATAGGGGCTGCCAGGGAAAGGGAAAAAAATAGTGGGAAAGGGGAAAATGAGACCCGCCCCGCAAGTCCTTGTGGGTCCCCTGCTTGTTCTCTTTAATACTCATGCTTGATTGCCTTTCAGTGGAACAACAACACGGGGGCCATCAATATCTTTTATTTACGTCGTTTATCTCCTGCCTTTCACCCCAGTGAAGACCCAAAGCAGCTTACATCCTGGGCTTCTGCTCCATTTAATCCTTGCAGCGACCCTGTGAGATTGTGGCTGGCCCAAGGTCACCCAGAAAGCTTCCGTGACACAAGTGGGAGATCCAAACCTGGGTGGCCCCGATCCTAGTCTGATGTTGGACTCCCCCAATATGCAGAAAAATACAAATATATGAATTAAAAGAAGAAGAGAGCCTCATTAAGATTGATTATGTCCTTGAAGACACAGAATTCAGAGGGCAGATGTTTGCTAAAGGAAAAAGAAGCGGATGAGGAAAATAGCTTGCCCAGGCCCTTAAGAGAGTAGGTCACAAAATTTTTGCCGTGGGACCAATGCTCCCTCTAAGCTGTGGTTTCTGAGCAAAAGTTCTTTGTGAGCTACTGGCATTAAAGTGAGTGAGTGAGTGAGTGATTGGGCTACTGCATAAATTAGCTTGCTCTGGAGCCATCCTTCCTGAGTTAAGACAAAAATGTGTGAGCTGAAGGCTAAAAAATGATGAGCCCAGCTCACATTAACTCAGCTTAGAGGGAACACTGAGTGGGACCCACTTCGAAGCTTTCACTACCTTTTGGGGCCCACCTGTATAGCAATTTCATGCTATGCTTCCCCTCCCCGAAATAAATGCAAGGCTGTCTTCCCTGGTTTGTTGTTACTACAACCCTGTGAGGTAGGGTAGGCTGAGAGAAACCAATTGGCTGAAGATGGTGGGGGTGTCCAAAGGATGATGCTGCCCATTCAAAGTAGTGAGAAGTACTTTCAGTTATGCATCGTCGTGCAAGAGTTTCTACCTTCAGCCTAGGACATTTTTGTCCCCCCCACAGAAGACTATAACATCCGTAGAAATGGAATCTTCCAAATTATCAAACCATTCCTAAATCTAATACATTCCTTGTGTACAGTCTGATATTTGTCGCAAAGGGGAGAATTATTTTGTGTGTGTGTGTGTATTATATAAGAGCCCATTCTTCCTTCTTCTTTGCTGGCTTGCATTGCACTTGAGTACCAGGAGAGGGCAGCGTTTCTCTTTATCAACTTTATTGTTATCCCTTTCAAGGTAAGGCTGGCAGTAGTCGAGGAGTGCAAAAATATGAGTCTTTCAGCTGTGGAAATCTGAATCAAGGCAATTTTCTTCATG
>NW_015167057.1:2684652-2685284 GCF_001447785.1 Gekko japonicus | reverse complement strand
CTCCAGTTAAAACAAGACCAGGCAGCAGGTGATGGGAAAGGCCTCTGCCTGAGACCCTGGAGAGCCGCTTCCAGTCTGAGTAGACAGTACTGACTTTGATGGAGTGATAGTCAGATTCGGTATAAGGCAGCTTCATGCATTCATGTATCTTACAAGACCAGGCAGTATCATGCTGGCTTCCCTTCCGGGTACCGATACTGCTTAGTATTTATAGATCGATCTTAAAGTGGTCAAAACATCTTTGGTGTAGTGGTTTAGGAGCACGGACTCTAACCTGGGAGAACCGGGTTCGATTCCCCACTCCTCCACAGGCAGCTGCTGGTGTGACCGTGGGCCAGTCACAGTTCTCTCAAGAGCAGTTCTTGAAAAAGCTCTCTCAGCTCCACCTGCCTCACAGGGTGCCTGTTGTGGGGAGGTCCATATAACTCATATTACAACTGGGGAAGGTGAGACGGCCACTTAGGGCTCAGCCGGATGTTGCTGCATCTCATGGGTGCCTCTTCCATTTTGAAGCAAGACGTTCCCTGCTTTGATCCTTTAAACTGCAACACAGGGGACTGATTCTGGTTGGGACCACCATGGTGTTAGGGAATTGGGAGGGGCTCCTGCCTCCCCCCCCCCCCTGCCCTTTT
>NW_015167057.1:2680599-2683999 GCF_001447785.1 Gekko japonicus | reverse complement strand
GAGAGAGAGAGAGAGAGGTGGATTGGGGATGCATTTGATAAAAACAGCCTTATCTGATATCCCCTCCCCAACGTTCCTATCCCAATAGGGTTGTAGAGACTAAGAACATGTTAAAAACACAGCTTGATAAAAACCAACAGGACAAAAAACGAACAGACCATTCTGGCCTCCCCTGTTTATGGCTCCTTCGCAGTGCCTTGCTGTTTTAAATAATACTATTGGTCATTGGAGTTTTTTGGGGTACCTGTATCACCTGATATGAAACACGGGCCTTCTTGTTACTGTTTATCGTGCCGTCTGCTGTTTCATTGGTTTTATTGTTTTTGTTGTTTTATGGATTTTATGTTATAAGCCGCCCTGAGCCCACTTGTGGGATAGGGCAGGTTATAAATAATAACAATAACAATAAATGTTAATAGAAAACAGATTGGAATGTATGCACAGTAGCTGCATGATCTCCCCCTTCAGTTTTGAAATTGCTTTTCCAGTGCCAGGGTCTAACTCGGGGTCTGTGAAACAGTAATGGACAGAATCCCTCTGAGTATGTCCAGATTGCTTTCTCTCACCCCTGAGCGCCCTCAACAGAGCTCCATGCACTGTTTTTTAGAGATCAGGGACTCCAAGGCAAAAAGCATACATGACTTGACCCTTTCCCCCCCAATAGACACCATGGGGTCCAGAACTCGAAGGCACTTCCTCTCAGGACTTCTTCTGAAATCTGATGTGATATGGTGGCCAATAAGGCAGGAAATGTGAGTCAGTCAGGGTCTGACACAAATTTGTTAGAAGGCCTTGTGCATGTAGCTGTTCTTTATCATGAGTCTCGGTCTCTCCCCTCCACACACACACGTGTAATATGGGGGATAACAATGCAGGCCTCCTCTGCAGGGCACTGGAAAGGCTTCCCGAGGGAATGTGTTGAACATTTAAAATGCACAGTTTATAAATGCAGAGGAATATGACCATTCATTGATACGTTCCTTCGCCTGGGTGTTTCCATTGAGAAAGAAACAAAAGTCCCCTCTGATCCACCCCCTTCTTATGTCGGACCCCCTGCAATCCTGTCCCTCCCCCCCAATCTATGCCTTGTGATGAACCGCATTCATCCCGTACCCGCTCATGTGCCTTATCCCTTCCGTGCCAGCCTGCGATCTGCCCAGTTCTGGATTCTCTCTGACGCCGAGGCTTTGAGGTGCCAGTTCTTTCTCTGCCTGGCTGTACCAGGCGAGCTGTGCCATCTCTCTCTGCCCGCCCGCCCCCCAACCCAACTGCTCCCATTTAGCTATTTTGTGACCCGTCCAGGTCTTTCGTATTTTAAGTTCCTTTTTGTACGCAGCATAAACCAGTGCCTGGACTCTCTGCTCTGTCATGGGCTGTGTTTTGACTGCTGTGTTTTTCCTCTGTGGTGTTGGAGCTAACATAATTGTTCAGGAGCTTTCCACAAGGACGGGCTGGCTTCTTTGAAAGGGCTCTGAGCTGGGAATCGTAGAGACTTCCCTCTTCTTCACCAGGAGGCAACCGGCCCACTTTCTGGGGGGGGGGGTCCTTGTTCCCATCCTCCCCACCTCTTTTCTCAGCTCTCCTGCTTTCTCCTGGTACACGTATTACAGTGACCATGGAGACGTCCTCCACGTGTCTGCTTGTAAGAAAGAGTCAACGTATGTTCCCTATGAAGAAAGGTTAAAGCGTTTGGGGCTCTTTAGCTTGGAGAAACGACGGCTGAGGGGTGACATGATCGAGGTTTATAAGATTATGCATGGGATAGAGCAGGTAGAGAAAGAAGTACTTTTCTCCCCTTCTCACAGTACAAGAACTCGTGGGCACTCCGTGAAATTGCTGAGCGGTCAGGTTAGAACAGATAAAAGGAAGTCCTTCTTCACCCAAAGAGTGAATAACACTTGGAACTCACTGCCACAGGAGGTGGCGACGGCTACAAGCATGGATGGCTTCAAGAGGGAAATAGATAAGCATATGGAGCAGAGGGCCATCGGTGGCTATTAGCCACAAGGTATAGATAGGAACTCTTAGGCTGGGGCAAAGGATGCTCTGTATTCTTGGTGCTTGGGGGGGGGGCACAGTGGGAGGGCTTCTAGTGTCCTGGCCCCACTGCTGGACCTCCTGATGGCACCTGGTTTTTTTGGACACTGTGTGACAGAGTGTTGGACTGGATGGGCCATTGGCCTGATCCAACACGGGCTTCTCTTATGTTCTTATGTTCACTTTAAAAACAGGGACCAGTACCTGGTCAAATGGGGATGTGGAATGGTACAGTTTAGCCCAGTCTCATCAGATCATGGAAGCTAAGCAGGGTCAGTACTTGGAATGGGAGACCATCAAGGAAGGCTCTGCAGAGGAAGGCCCCCGCAAACCACCCCTGCTTAATCTCTTGCCTTGAAAACCCAGTGGGGTTGGCTGCAACATGAAGGCGCCTTGCGCATGCATGCCTAGTCAAATGTGGGGTTTGCATGGCACATTTAGCTGGTATGTGTCAGCGGGAACACAAGCAAGGGTCAGTGTGTGCATGCAAAGGAAAGAAATGTGTACAGTATATATACCGATTGCGTGTTTGCTGTAACATTGACGCAGGGCTGTCTGGCTTCATGTCCCTGTTAGTTGAGAGGCATGATGTGGGGAAATACCTGTAAATTAGCTCCAAAAACCATCCTTGGGGGGGGGGGCGGACGCAGATGAGGACGGCAAAATCTGTGTGCCCCTTGCCGCCCATGGGCAAGGCAGAGCCTTTAACCTCCTCCTGCCCTGTCCGCCTGTCTCCTGGCAGCTATTCTTGGAGTTTCCTCTGGAGGAAATCAAGGAATCCTCCTTGGAAAGGTTGGACCTCCTTGCCCCGCTTATCTCCCCCCCCCCCCCCCGTTTCCTGCCTGGCCCCAACTGGGTGGGCTTCCGGACTCCCTTTTGCCCTCGACACGTGACCGCCTTTGCTCCTGTGCATGCCACGAGCAGGTCTCCCTGCACCCTGGACTCCCCCACCCAAAAAGCTGGCCAGGGGAGGATTTCTCCCAGCTCTGCCCACAGCCCGTCGGTCGCCAGCGTGCCCTGCCTCCCTGGTGCCCGCCTGCAGCTCTTCCTCCTCGACACGCGTCCGCCCTTGGTCGTGTGCCCGCCCGTCCTCTCCCCGCGTCTTGTATTCCTGCCGGCCGGCCCCGCCCGTGCGAGGCTGGGAGGCTTCTCTGCCCGCGCTCCGCGTTGCCGGCTGCCACTTTCCCGGCTCCTCCTCTTGATCCGCTTAGGGGGCGGCTGGGACTTCCCTTTCCCTCCTGCCGTGGAAGAGGCGGAGCCGTCCCGGCTGCTCGGCCCGGCCCAGCCCAGCCAGGCTCTCACCCGCTCGGCGGCTGCCTCCGTCCGATCGCCGCTCTCGCGCCCCGACCCGTCTCGGCCGCTT
>NW_015167057.1:2671889-2680448 GCF_001447785.1 Gekko japonicus | reverse complement strand
GGGGGGAGAGGAGGGGGGCGCAGATCCGCGGGGGTGGGTCGGAAGGCCGTTCCGGAGTGAAGTGGGGCGCAACGTCGAGCGAGCTGGAGAAAGGCAGACCAGATGTGGTTTGGGCCACACTGGGGAAAAGGCTGCGCTGGGCAAAAGGAAGGAGGGCGCGATCATGGGCGTGTTGGGGATGAAAGCGGACGGGGTGTATTGCCCAAGTGCTGGGTGGTCATCCTGGCCAGGCCAGGGGACTGCTAGGCAGGTTAGAGAATCTTAATGGATAGGGGGCTGAAGATGGGAAGTGTCCCACTGGGAAAGGGGACACTAGGATTATAACGAGCAGGCTGTAGAATCATGAGTTGGGCATACTGACTGAGAATGGGGGCCCTGCCTGGCTCAGTGGTAGAGAATGTGCCTGGCATGCAGAAGTTCAGTTTCCAGCTGTAAAAAAAGTGTCAGGTAGCAGGTGAGGTGGAAGACGTCTGCCTCAGCATGGAGAGCGGCTGCCAGTCAGAGCAGACAAGACTGACCTTGATAGACTGGGGGCCTGACTCAGCAGCAAGCCGCGTTGTGATGTGTTCACGTGTCGTAGCAGCATTGGCAGAAAATGGAATTGGTAGAGTTGGTAGAAAGAAGTCTACCTGAGAATGTGGAGAGCAGCTGCCAGTCAGAGCAGGCAAGAATGACCTTGATAGACTGGGGATCCAACTCAGGAGGAGGCAGTGTTGTGACACGTTCATGTGCTGTAGCAGCATTGGTAGACAATGGGATTGTAGAATTGGTAGAAAGATGTCTGCCTGAGAAAGTGGAGAGTGGCTGCCAGTCAGAGCAGGCAAGACTCACATTGATGGAGTGAAGGTCTGACTCAGTAATGTGTTCATGTGTCATAGTGGAATTAGTAGGAGTGGTAGAAAGCAGAGTTGGTAGAAATGGTAAAAAGTGTGAGAGAGTGGGGAGCTGCTGCCAGTCAGAGTAGACAATACTAATGTGACAATCAGAGCACTCGCACTTTATTGTACTGTATAAGATTGTTTTATTTTGTTTTTAACTGTTTTAACCTTGGCATACGTGCATCTTCTGTTAGCCGCCCTGAGCCCACTCTGGGGAGGGCGGGGTATACATTTAATAATAAATAATTAAAAATAATAATTATTATAATATGGCAGTGTGTGTAGTATAGCCAGGAGATCCTAAGATTGTCTGGCAGCCAGAAGTTCTAGATCTTTTAGCATTATGCACCAGTAGGTGGTGAGCTAGACTTGTTTTCAAGTCAAGAAGTGTTTCAGAGGTGGTTTGCTATTGCCTGTCTCTGCGTCACACCCCTGGTATTCCTTGGAGGTCACCCATCCAAATACTAGCCAGGGCTGACCTTTCTTAGCTTCTGAGATCTGATGGGATCGGGCTAGCCTGGGTTTATCCAGGTCAAGCTCTGACCTTTAAAGATGGAGGGTCTGACTTGCACCGTGATTTGTTCATGTGTCATAATGGAATTGGTAGAAGGGCCTGATTGGCTAGAGGATCAGAGGTGGGGGGAGGTTGTACTGGTGGGGTTGGGAGAGAGAGGGGTCATATTAGGGAGGAAGCCATGGCTTAGTGGTGGAGCATTGGCTTGTCATGCAAAACGTCCCAGGTTCAATCCCCGGGTTCTCCCGTTAAAAGGACCAGGCAGCAGGTGATATGAAAGACCTCGACCTGAGACCCTGGAGAGCTGCTGCCAGTCTAAGTAAACAATACTGACCTTGATGGACCGAGGTTCCGATTCAGTACACGGCAGCTCCCTGTGTGTTCATATGCTGTTGAAAGGGGATGGTCAACTTGGCGTCTAATAAGAACACTTACTTGGTTTTGCTTTGGCTAAAACTGGAAACACTGTTTACTAAGTAAGTCTTGTGGAACATTGCTGGAAGTATTTCTGAGTAAGCATTGAATAGAGCCGCACATACTGGAGTGAATGCTGCTCCTGCTAAAGACACCAGGTGTGTGTGTGTGATTTTGGCTTTATGTGTTTTGATGCTTGGATGCCTTTTAAAACCAGCGTGTCCCAGTCCGGGTGCTTCAGGAGTGCTCTGATGTGTATTTTATGCTTTGAGTGTTCTGCGTTTTGTGGGAAGGTGAGCAGAGGACTGGTAGGGAGGTGGGGCAGAACGACTCGCTTTTGGTATGGATGAAAATGCTCCCCACCTCATGCTTTTGACAGGATACAGAGGGAGTCTTGGTTAATACGAAATTTGCAGCATGCAGACACAATTCTGGGAGGTGGTACTCAGCAGGGGTTCAGTGTGCCGCACTGGCACCTGTGGTTTGTCCAGGATGGAGGAAGATGTTTCATTTGGAGATGAAGAAGACAAAGAAGACTTGGTTTTACACCCCGGTCTTCAGTACCCGAAGGAATCTTGGAGTGGCTTGCAATCACCTTACCTTCCTCTCCCCGCAACAGACACCCTGAGAGGTGGGTGAGGCTGAGAGAGCTCTTTTGAGAACTGCTTTTGAGAGAACAGCTCTGGGAGAGCCGTGACTGACCTAAGGTCACCCAGCTGGCTTCATGTGGAGGAGTGGGGAATCAAAACCCAGTTCTCCAGATTAGAGTCCTGCTACTCTTAACCACTGCCGCAAATTGGAGGAGCTGGCCTAGCCTGGAGGGAGCAGAGAAAAGGTGTGGGCTACTTCTGAGGCTGCAGGGTAGGGCTGCCAAGCCGCGGCGGGGGATCGGCAAGTTGTCACAGGATCCCTGCCGCGGGGGACAGCGATAGGCGTTGCACCGCCGTCACCAGGATGTGACGCTCGTAGCGTCTCCCCATATGTCACATCCTGGTGATGGTGGTGCAATGCCTATCGCTGTCCCCCGCAGCAGGGATCCTGTGACGACTTGCCGATCCCCCGCCGCGGCTTGGCAGCCCTACTGCAGAGTGAGGTGGTGCCGGTAACATGGATTGCAGTGTTTTGGACAGGAGGTGAAGGTTACATTATAAATGTTCACTTTATTTATTTGTTTGTTTAATTTATTTACATTCTACCTTTCCTCCCAAGCGGCCTACCTCATTCTCGTCTCCTTCATTTTATCCTCACAACAATTCCGTGAGGTAAATTAGGCTTGAGCGTATGTGCTGGTGTGGGGAGGCCTCCCCTACCCCCCAATTTGCTTCTGTGCTAGTTTTCTGTTAGCAGAGTTTTAAACATAGAGGGTTGTGAGCGAACCATGGCCAAACAGAACAAAAAGTAGGACTTTTAAATATATGTATTTGAGAGACAGAGAAACTATTCGCTGTTAACAATATGCAAGCTTTCTGGGGTTCTGCAAAATTCTTTGCTTAGAGCATACAGAGTAGTTGATAAGACACAGTGTTACTGGAGTGGTTAGAGTTTCAGACCAGTTATCTGGGGGGTCCAGGTTCGAATCCCCACTCTGCCATGGAAGTTTGCTGGGTGCCCTTGGGCCAATCACCCTCCTTCAGCTTAACCTACCTCAAAGGGTTGTTGTTTTGAGGATAAAATGGAGGAGGGCGATGTTGTAAGCTACTTTGGGGAGAAAAGCGGGATATATGTTTCTAAAATAAAAATAACCTGGAAGCCATCAGATTTTTTGTTTGGAAGTGTCTTGGACTGTCCTAGACGTAGGAGTCTAGTTGTGCTTATTGTGGAGGCAAGGAAAAGTTTTTTCTTAACTATTTTTCACAGAGTCTAGGGTACAGTCATGGCTTTGAATAAAAGTTCGGGGCTTGAACCCTGGTTCAGATTTAAGGCTTTGTTGGAACATGGTGGTCTAGAGTTCAAATCCCTCCTATGCCATCTAGCTGATTTTCAATAGACTCTGCCAGAGTATTTTTAAAGGGGGAAAATGTGCAAGAAAACTGTATCACCTATAAGTGATGTAGATTAAAATAATGTGCTTGTGTTTGCTAACAGTTCTGCCTAATTGACCTTTTTTTTAACCCGTCACAAGGAGGGTTTAATGCTGTCTAAGGCAAGGAGGCCTATCCCTGACTGCTAGAATCCTGCACAGCCTTTGCTTCGGGGAGTTTAACAGGCGTTGCAGGAATACTTTTAAACCTGTCTTTTGCAGCCTTGAGGGCTAGAAACTTAATTATTTTTTTTGAAAGGGAAAAAACAAAAAGGAAAAGCTGAGATTCTGTGCTAGAAAGCAGATTTGTGCTCCTGTGTGATAGTAATTCTTTCTGTGGGGTGCTGGATGGGGGGGGGGGGAGGCAGTTTAGATATGCTGTCTTTTACACAGGATATATACACCACTGCTGCTTCAGTGACTGCTTCATGCATCTGATGAAGTTTATTCTGTTCTGTGAAAACTTATGCCATGATCTAGAGTTGGGGTCCGTGGGCTAAATGGTGCATGCCGACACCTTTTCTGGTGCTCACGAAGAGCCAGTTTGGTGTAGTGGTTAAGTGCACGCGGACTGTAATCTGGGAGAACCGGGTTTGATTCCCCACTCCTCCACTTGCACATGCTGGATGATCTTGGTCAAGCCATAGTTCTATCAGAGCTGTCCTTGAAAGAGCAGTTTCTGTCAAGAGCTCTCTCAGCCCCACCGGGTGTCTGTTGTGGGGAGGGGAAGGGAAAGGAGTTTGTAAGCCGCTCTGAGACTCCTTTGGGTATTGAAGGGCGGGGTATAAATCCAATCTCCTCCTCCTCCTCCTGCCTTTTTTGGAATCAGCACCTCCTTGGCGTTCATGCTTCAAATTTCTAAACTCCTGAGGGGCACTCAAGGTGGCTTACAAGTCGTTTAAGCTTTTCTGAGCCTTACCAAGTTTAGCTCAAAATCTGGTTTTCAGTTGAAGGCCCAACCTTTTGATTAACTAGAAGACAGGAGAAACTCTGAACATCATTAATTGAGAACGTTTATGTGGCACTTCTTCAAACTTGCCCCAGGCTGTTCACAACAACAAAGCAAAATGCGGTAAAAACAAATGCCACTAAAGCACATGTCAATAAAACAAAGTTACTAAAAATCATGCCAATAAAAACAGCCACTAAAAACAATCCCAAGTATTAGTACATAAAATGGAGCCAAGAGAGCTTTTCTCTCGCCATGGAATAGGTATAATCAGCCCCCAAACATTTCTGGGATTAAAGAAAGGCACTTTAATTTTGCAAGAAAATAGGCCATGGCCTCCCCCCCCCCCATTTGGCAACCCTGAACAGCCCTAGGGGCAATGTCTCCCCATATGTGCCCTGGAGAGCCTCGTGCTCCGCAGACCAACGTCTCCTGGTAATCCCCGGCCTGAGAGAAGTCCGCTTAGCCTCAACCAGGGCCAGAGCTTTTTCGGCTCTGGCCCCTGCCTGGTGAAACATGCTTCCACCTGAGATCAGAGCCCCGTGGGACCTATTACAGTTCCACAGGGCCTGTAAGATGGAGCTGTTCCTCTAGGCCTTTGGTTGAGGTGGCGGGCATTAAACCATCTTGGCCTTCCTGGCCTTTGGTACCCGCCCAGTGCTTTTCAGATACTGTTTATTACCTATGGGGCACTGTTGTATATCAGGGTACCTAAACACCATCTGCTTAAAAACTGCTGGAAATCGGGGTACCTATTACCGTCTGTTTAAAATGCTATAGGAGACGTTGGACTGTTCGTGTTTTTGTGCCATTTTGATTGTTCAAATTGTTTAATTGTTCTTATATTATTGGTTTTATTGTTAATTTGGTGTAGTGGTTAAGTGCGTGGACTCTAATCTGGGAGAACCGGGTTTGATTTCCCACTCCTCCACTTGCACCTGGCTGGATGACCTTGGGCAAGCCATAGTTCTGATAAGAGCTGTTCTTGAAAAAGAGCAGTTTCTGTCAGAGCTCTCTCAGCCCCACCTACCTCACAGGGCGTCTGTTGTGGGGAGGGGGAGGGAAAGGAGTTTGTAAGCCGCTCTGAGACTCCTCTGCGTAGTGAAGGGCGGGGTATAAATCCAATCTCTTCTTCTTCTTCTATGTCAGGAGCTGCCCCGAGCCCACTCATGGGGTAGGGCGGGATAGAAGTTAAATAAATAAATAAAATATTTGCCCCATTGTAACACTGCCTCTGCACTGAATACTGGTAAGCTACAATCCTGAGTAAATGCAGATAATTAAATTTACGGTTCTGTCCCTTTACGCTTGTACCAAAATAAATAAAATATTTGCCCCATTGTAACGCTTCCTCTGCACTGAATACTGGTAAGCCACAATCCTGAGTAAGCGCAGGAATTAAATTTACAGTTCTGTCCCTTTACACTTGTACCGATGTAGCCAAGGAAGCCCAGTCAGAGAAGCAAATTTGACTCCAAGGGCAAAACGCTGAATTTTAGGAAGGAACAAAGAGCTGGTTCGAAAAGTCTGGAATGAATGTGCATTGTAAAGCCCCAAAAAAAGAATCTAGGGGAAAAAAACCCTTTCCATTGCATTCTGTTGTGTTTTTGTTTTTTAAAAAATCTGCCCATCTGGCTGAAGGCACCTGTGGAATTGGTTAGCTTTGGACAGGCGGGCAGGAACTTCTGTGCGTTGGGAAGCTGATAAACTGGGAAGCCTGGAGACTGAGCTGCCAAGGAGTTTCAACTGGAAGGGAGAAAAAAGCTTGGCTGTCTCTTGGAGCTGAGAAGTTGAGCTTGGAGAAGAACAATTCTGGCTAAGAATGCCCGACCACAAATGACTAGGTCCGGCAATTATTTTCTCACAAAGAAATGTGACGGATCAGGCCTGCCTGGATGCCCCGTGCTCCCTGACGAAGCCCCTGCCCCCCCCCCAATCCTGGGGAGGCCAGCTAGAATTCTTCAGTGGTGAAACAAGCGCAGTCTGCACATGTTCAAAAGCACACTTTCTTGCAGTTGTACCTTCTTCTGTGCAAAAACATGGGTTGAGATGACAGTTAAATTACAGCTGCAGTCCTGTGAACCTTGCCTCAAGTGAACATACGGCCACTTACTTCGAAGTAGACATGCCTAGGCTTGTACTGCACAACTTTAAATATAGATCAAGATGGGTGGCCATGTTAGTCTGTCTGTAGCAGTAGAAAAGAACGAGAGTCCAGTAGCACCTTAAAGACTAACAAAATTTGTGATAGGGTTTGTTTGTGAGTCACTGCTCAAGTGAAAAGAGCAAGAGTCCCATAGCATCTTAAAGACTAACAAAATTTGTGGCAGGGGAAGAGCTTTCGTGAATCACTGCTCATTTTTTTTCAGATGGGGACTCATGGAAACGCATACCCTGCCACAAATTTTGTTAGTCTTTAAGGTGCTCCTGGACTCTAGCTCTTTTCTACAATTTAAAATATATTAATCGTATTATCTTGCATTATTCTTAAACCACCTGAAGCTAAGTAACTGCAGTCGAGTTGGAAGGAGATCTTCCTTGTTAAGACGGAGTTAGAATGCTTTTTTTGCCCTGGAAACGGTGGACAGGTTATAGGGGAGAACACCTTTGTGCTTACATGCAGTATACTCTCTTTGTAGAACTGCCACACCTGCATACCTGAGGCTGGAGAGCATCCTTTAGAAAGGCTTAATTCCTGACATTTGGGCCTCTCTCCCTGTCTCTCTTCTTCCTAATTAAGTCTTAGCTGTGGCTTCTACCTTGTACGGATGCCAGTAAAGCATCTCTGCCACACCTCACAAAACATGCGTTTTTCTGTCATGTGCATTGTTCAGATTGCTAATGCCAAATATAATAATGCTGTGAAGGTGTGGGCTGTGGATTTGGAGGTTTTAAGAAGGGAGCAGAATGGGAGGTGGAAGGGAAGGGAGAGGCAGAGAGAGACCACTACCAAGGGATTCCTTATTGCAGTTATAAAACTGGACCTTGGAAAAACTGCTTGGCATTTTGGTGGACGTGCTGAAGAACCTGGATATTTGTCCCTTTCTCCTTGTTTTACAAAACACTGTTTTAAAAAGAGTTGCTTTATAAAACACTGAAGCTGACAACTAGAAATCTGAAATATGTGTAAAACTTGTGATGTTTAAGGGGCCATGTGGGTTTGCTGGCCCCCCCCCCGCCCCCGTGACTGGGTTTTGGTATTCCTGAAATAGAACATCTGAGGGAAATGGGCCTCAGGCCTAAAATGGACGCAGCGACTTCTTAATATGTGCCTCGCTGCCCCCCCTCGCTTCTGGATACACATTAGTCCCCACTGCATTGGTTGCTGCATGTCTCAGGAATGTTTCTGCGACTGTAAAGCAAAAAATAAAATAAAATGGGTCTCCGGAGACTTGCCCATCCTCTTGGGACTTGTTAAAAAGTGTCTGAAACGCCTTGGAGACGGCTAGAGTTTGCTGAGAAGCGCCAGGCACTCCTCGTGATTCGACTCTTTTTCTGTCTCTGTTAGAAGCTTTCAATCTTTTGGGGTGGGTGCTGTGGGTTGGAAGGGTATGCCTCTCAATCCACATGGTTTCTTGAAAAATCTTAGCCCATTAGAAGGTGTATGTGTGGGTTTTTTTGTACAAAAAAATATTAAGTGCTGTTTGTGGTTTAAAAGGGCAGTCCATCCTTGCGGAGGCTGGCAGGCCACCGCGTGAATGCAGGCCAAGGGGAAAGTGGGAACTTTTTGCTTTGGTGTTGCTGCCCCCCCCCCCCCCCCCGGGGGGGGGGGGGGCCCGGATAT
>NW_015167057.1:2664164-2671799 GCF_001447785.1 Gekko japonicus | reverse complement strand
CGTGCTATGCAGTATGGAACCCAAGATTATTATTTTTTTAAAGTTTTTTTATTTAGCTGGTTTAGAACGGGGCCCATCGCTTTCTAAGTAAGTGTACAACAATTGCTAACCCACAGCATTTTTTTTGCTAGCCCACACAAACCTACATCAGATATTTGTGGTTTCAAAGAGAAAAAATAGGAAAGAAGCTGCGTTCACTTCCCATTTGGGTTGCCTAGAGGTGACTCCTACATACCATAGGTGGTCAGGCTTGTGGCTGTTTGCAAGCATGGCCTATTGTGACATAATCCCTCAGGGACCTGAGTACATGGTCCAGTCCCTGCAGCAGCAAACTGCCCTGTGTGGGCCTACAATCCTGGTAACTCAGGTTTGAATCCCTACTTGTGCCATGGAAGCTTATTGGTGGATCTTGGGCCAGTCCCATACTCTCAACTTAACCTGCCTCACAGAGTTGTTGTGAAGAAAAAATGGAGGACAGGAGACTGATCCAGAACCTGAAAAGGTTAGTCAAATAGAAAAGAGAGCCAGCAATAAAAGCATAATATATATAGTCTATAAAAAGATACATGTATTTATTAACAAAGAATTAAAAAAATATATAAGGGCCCAATCACACCTCATGTAAAATACCAGAATCTAACACACAAGGGCTAATGGACTTGACCTGACGTGTTTCGGCCTGCATAGGCCTTCTTCAGAGGTCAAACACAGTGAGGAACATATTGGCTTCTATAATAGTACAGTACAATCGTACAGATATAAAATATAAATACAAGAAGGACCAGAAAAAAATTATTCCAAAATGAAACCTCTAGGCACAGAATAAAAGTACAAATGAGGCCTCCAAAGATGCAATCACATGCCAAGTGGTGTTTAGTGCCTTCCTATGATTGTTTAGTCAAAGTGTCCTCAGTAGAATTGTCCTTCGGCAAAGAGCATGTATTTTCACATGAGGTGTGATTGGGCCCTTATATATATTTTACGCCTCTTTCTCAGAGTGAAAGACGAGAGCGCAAAAGTGGGCTTGAAGCTCAACATCAAAAAAACTAAGATCATGGCATCCGGCCCCATCACTCCTTGGCAAATAGAAGGGGAAGCTGTGGAAGTAGTGACAGACTTCACGTTCCTGGGATCCCAGATCACTGCAGACTGTGACAGTAGTCATGAAATTAAAAGACGCCTGCTCCTTGGGAGGAAAGCGATGGCGAACCTAAACAGCATGATAAAAAGTAGAGACATCACCCTGCCAACAAAAGTCCGCATGGTCAAAGCAATGGTATTCCCAGTAGTCATGTATGGCTGCGAGAGTTGGACTATAAGGAAGGCCGAGCGCCGAAGAATAGATTCTTTTGAACTATGGTGCTGGAGAAGACTCTTGAAAGTCCCTTGGACTGCAAGAAGATCAAATCAGTCAATCCTCAAAGAAATCAACCCTGACTGTTCCCTGGAAGGCCAGATAATGAAACTGAAGCTCAAATACTTTCGCCACCCAATGAGAAGGGAGCACTCACTGGAGAAGTCCCTGATGCTGGGAAAGATTGAAGGTCAAAGAACACGGGGACGGCAAAGGATGAGATGGTTAGACAGTGTCATCGATGCAACAGACATGAAATTGAGCCAACTTCAGAGGACGGTGGAAGACAGGAAGGCCTGGCGTGATCTGGTCCATGGAGTCGCGAAGAGTCAGACTCGACTGTGCGACTGAACAACAACAATATATTTTAAATTCTTTGTTAATAAATACATGTATCTTTTTATATACTATATTATGCTTTTATTGTTGGCCCTCTTTTCTATTTGACTAACCTTTTCAGGTTCTGGATCCCAGATTTCTAGGTTCAGTCCCCCCCCCCTTTTTTTTTTGTCCCGGAGAGGAGAATGATGACCACTTTGGGTCCCCATTGGGGAGAAAGGCAGGTTATAAAGGAAGTAAAATTTAAGAGAAATATGCAGAATTGGGTAGTGGAAGGACTTCAGGCACGGAGCTAAATAGCATCATTTGATAATTGCCGCTGATCAGCCTGGTATTAAAGGGACAGCTAGAAGGCCAGGCTTAAAAACATAGTATCTGTACTCTGAAACCTGCTATGATTGGCACACTGGAGTGAAAACAGCAATTTGTAAATCTTACAGACTTCATATCAGTATGATTATACTAATAGGTCATATTTTGTCACCTTGGGAAGCCGCTTGTGAGAATGGGCCTTAAAACTTTAAACAAATCAGCTGGTGTTGGGGCAGAGATCTGTGGTAGTGTGGGACCAAAGGTGTGCTGGGAATCTTAGCTTTCCTTTTTTTAATTAAAAAAGAAGAAGCTTCTAGACTTCAGTGTTGTGGGAGGGGGAAGGCTTGAGAGGTGGTAACCAGTATCTGTTAAAAGAAGCGGGGGACAGACCTCTGTGAATTCAAGGAAAAGTGTGTTTTCAAGGGCTTTTAAACTCTCATCCTGTGCCTCAGAAATCCCATCTCTGCAGTAATTGTTTTTTTTTTTTAATAATCTGTAATTTGTGTTCTTTTGTTTATATAGCTGGTGCTTGGTAGGTGGTTGGATTTTCCAACTATACTGTTGTGGGGTTTTTTTTTTTAACTGAACTTGAAATACCAGAAAAGCACCTAGTCATGTACCTACTACATACAGTTAGCAAATTCGGGAACTGCCGGGGAGTTTTCTGCTTTGTTGGCAGCACTGAATTTGAACCCTGCAGAACTACACTGAGCTGTTTATTCCAGATTTTGTGATGTGGGTGGTATTATGCCTTCAAAATGCTATCTGTACAGGGGTTTTTTAAATTTGGGTGAGCAAGCCATCCAGGAATCTGTTTTCAAAGCAGGTTTCAGTATCAGAACTTGGTCTTGAAACGTGGTGCTAAACAAAGGAGCCTCGGAGCATGTGAGGAATGCCTCTCCCTCATCACTGCGGAAACATAGCCAGTTGCGCACATGATTGATTGATTTACTTTATTTATATCTCACCTTTCTCCCAGTGGGGACCCAAAGCCGCTAACATCATTCTCTCCTCCTCTGTTTCATCCCCACAACAAGCCTGTGAGGTAGGTTAGGCTGAGCAAGTGTGACTGGCCCAAGGTCACCCAGTGAGCATCTATGGCAGAGTGGGGATTCGAACCTGGGTCTCCCAGATTCTAGATCAATATTCTAACCACAACTTCATGCTGGCTCTCTATTATTGTATAATAATTATTTTAGGAGGAAGGTTTCTAGCCTGGCTTGTGCTTTAGAGGTGTTCCTTTTAAAGAAAAAAACCCCAACCCTGATATTTTTTTCGGGAGGGAGAGTGCGTGCAGCCAATGGGGCATAGTGATTAGAGCAGGGCTCCCCAATCTTGTTGACCCTGCGGGTACTTTAAAACTTTTGAGAATAGGGAATAGTGTCAATAGGGTTGCCAAGTCCTTAGTGCATGTAGAGCGGGGGGCTCCAGCGCTGTTCCGGGAGTCCGTGCACGCATGCCACATTTATGTCACCTGGAACCACGTCGGACATGCCGGGGGCAGGGCCACAATCATCCGAGGGAAAACCATACAGTTTTCCCCTCGGATGACCGCGGTCCCGCGCCCGACGCAACTGCGTCACTTTTGGGTGACGTGCTGACGCCGGGCACGTCACATGCTTTGGGGGTGGGGTTCCCCCGGGGCCCGATCCGCCGCCGGCGGGTAACGGGCCTCTCGGGTGGGGGTTTCCCCGCCCCCCAGGGGGACTTTGCAAGCCTAAGTGTCAATCACAAAATGGCCTCCATGGAGGGCCCGGCCCACTTGGAAGATGGCTACCCTGGGTTTACTGTGGCCAGTCACAAAATGTTGGGAAGTTTTATGCCAAGTTTTTTTCTACTATGAAGTCTGTTGTTTCTGGGCTCTCCTACTCCCTTGAGGTGAAGGAAAGTCAGGGCTGGCTTTTTGCATTGGGGAAGAAGCAAATGGGCAACAGGAAAGCCATCCGTGGACACTGTGATGTGTGACCCACACACCACAATGGGGCTGACTGGCTTGGGCTGTGAAGACGAGGCATGAATGGCTTAGTCCCTGCCATCTAGGGTCCAAATCCAGTAGTGAGGCCTGCTTGAGTGACTCCCTGGAAGTCATCATGTATTTCCCTGCCCTTGAAGGTGTCTCTGATGTTGGCGTCCCTCTGAAGTGGGGTAATACAGTGCGATTAATACACAACTTTCTCTGTTGTGTGGCTCCCACCTGGTGGAGCGTCCTGCCCGAAGAGCTCAGGAAGACTCCCACACTTTTATCATCCTGCAGAAATGTGTAAAAATGGGATTGTTCAGGAGGTCACAGAGCTGTAGTAAGGTCTCTGAGCTTTAAGGCAGTTCACGACATTGTTCATTGTATATTCTGCGCTTTCTGTTGTTCTTAACTTTACAGTCCAGTTTCATTGCATTGTTTGAAGTGTGTATGATATTGCCCTTATTTGCATTATTTTAAATGATTTTTAATTGGTGTTCTTTTGAGGTTCAGTGAAGGAGCCCAAAATTTCAATGAATGAAGTAAATAAACAAGAGAGACCTATTGGCTACTAATTAAATATCCATAGTCGGCATTTCATTTTTCCGTTCACGTCTGTCTTGTTCAGTGAAGGCTGTGGATGTGATTTTCTGCCTTCCTTCATTTGCTTCAGCTAAAGTTTGCAGAGGCAACAAGGTTTTCCCTGAGGCCATGGTCACACGGTCATTTTGATTGGGCTTCACCGCCGTTCCTCGCATTTAAAACTGCTGATCAGACGGCCGCATCCGTCTCCCGCACCGAAGTGGGCTCACTTGCGCAGTCCTCCCGGTTCCCTAGCGAGTTTTCCTAAACCTGGAAAATCAAATACTTTCTGGATATTTGCGTGTTGAATCTGCGATTTCGCTGATCTGGACAGCCATCTCTCACAATGATTGTGATTAGGTCATTTGAACGTCCTTCTCGTGATGGGTGTTTTTTTTTACAAGCTTCCATTATGCGCATGAGCAATCCTGTGCTGAATAAATTCAATGTATAAATGTTCAAGTGCACATATAGACTCCAGCACTCAGTTGTATGTCACCGGTTAATTTTGTTTGCTGGTCGGGGGGGGGGGACCTGCAAGAACAAGGGAGTATGGCGAGTCCCAGTGGGAGCGGTGATTCGGCCATGTGTATATGCGCATGCGCAAAGCCAACTTAAAAAAAAAACAAAAACAAGCAGTGGCGCAGCTATCTCAATGGTGCCCGGAGCCTTGTTGCGCGATGCAAGCGGTTCAAGGAAGGGTGTGTGGGATGTGTGGTCATCCCAACCCAAAAAAAATTATTCCCGATCAAATCTACAGCGGGAACAAATCGCTGTAAGCTTGCTGTGTGACCACACCCCGAGATTCCCTCCCTGCCGTTTTCTCCCACATCAAGCAGCTTTTTCAAAAGATGTTAACTGACATGTAGCATAAAGCTACAGCAATATGCCATTTACCATTTTAAAAAAACCCTGCAAAAATCACTTCAGTGGTATGGGCAGATGGGAATAGTCGCTGTGAGGGACTGAGGCATGGAAAATAGTGTATCCGTGGGCACAGCCTGCAGAATTTCACATTTTCCTATCCGCAAAGTGTGCAAAAGTGTTTTGACTGCAAATCTTTCCCCAAAGGTGGGAAAGATGGGAAGGGAGAACACAGAAAGTGAACTATGAGGAGACAACATTGTGATGACGTACCACAACCCCCCCCCCCCCACTCCACCCTGATGTAGATGCAAAACTGGAGTGAAACCTCTGAGTGGAAGCAGCCAAACTAGAGTGTATTTAAATAATCGAGTGGATATTGCAAGGTAGTGATCTTATTTTACGGTTAGATGCATTTTGTTCCAGAATATATGTCGGCATCATTTGAAGCACAGTTCACTTCACTCGATTCCCAGGTCCTGTTGTATTTCAGGCTCAGAACTTGTCGGGTAACAACAGTAAAGGAGAGTCTTTTTTTTTTTTTTTTAGGGAAGGGCATTGTGGAGGAGAACATGGCCAGCCTGAACCCATCCAAGGTTAGGGTGTGGCTTCTAGACAGGCTCAAATTTACTCTTGGCGTTTTCAGAAACGAAGCCCTGCTGGGCATCCAATACAGCCTAGCATCTGGTGTGGCAACAGAAAGCCATTAACAGTGGTGCCCTTCATGGTCCAACTTGCGCAGGAGGGAAAAGGGGAGGGGGATGTTTTGGACAGTAAGCCTATTGTGGTGGTTTCAGCCGATGTGTCCATGTTTCTCTGCAGAATTCTTGGTCATGATTTATCACACACTCTCTCTCTCTCCCCTTCCCCTTTTCCAGAACTCGAGCCAGAGTGCATTGTGTAGCTCTGAGTGGGTCAATATTTTATTTATGATTTTTAGGGCATCGGTCCAGTAGCCACACAGCCATTGGAGCAAAGAACTGTGTCGGTTTTACAAGGCAAAGACCTTTCTTTTAACAATCAATATCCTGGGATTTTTGTTTTTAGAAAGCAGCTGCAGAAGAAATCCGTATGCTGCCGGTAGCTTCTTTTGGTTTGGCCATATTTTACCAACTTGTGTGTCTCAACAGTGGCCAGTTGTCATGGTTTAGGACAGGGGTGTCGAACTCGTTTGTTATGAGGGCTGGATCTGACATAAATGAGACCTTTTTGGGCCGGGCCATGTGTGTCATTAAACGTAATGCCAGGTAGTGGAGATATAAACTTTATAAAGGACACAAAATGCAAAGGTTGGGTTTTTTTTACTTAAAATAAAAACATGCTTAAAACATTAGCACTCTTGCAATATTTTGTTTATTTAACAGTGTCTGATAACTGACACCTCTTCTCAGAATTATTGCATCAAAATATCTGTGCTGTTGCAATCTTGAGTATGCTCTTCAGGTGTGTATCTGTAAGCTGCAAACCTATGATGACGCAGCAGCAGCAGAACTGGAAGAAGAAGCAGAAGACAGGCAGTCCCACTGTGGGCCTGATAGAAGCCCTCTGGGGGCCTGATCTGGCCCCTGGGCCGCATGTTTGACACCCCTGGTTTAAGAGGTGGCTGTGGCCAGGAGAAGTAAGAGGCAGGAGTAGCGGGAAAGGGGGCTATGACAGGCAGCTAACCCACAGGCTGGGAGTAGGAAGGGAGTCATGTTGTTGGCAGCCAAGGGTTTGAGGCAGTGGGGAGAGAAGTGGCTGTTCTTTTTTTCCTTCCCAACAGGGCTCCTTGAATAGTGTGACAGGCAGAAATTCAAAAGGGGGTTGTTTTCTTGACAGAGAGATATAATGGTGCTTTCACACATACTAAGTAACACACTCTCAATCTGCTTTGCAATTGGATTTTACTGTGTGAAATGGCAAAATCCACTTGCAGATGGTGACCGATTGCAACGGCGTTATTTAGCATGTGTGAAAGTGCCCATAGTGTGTGTGGGGCAGAGAAGCTTGCTGATGGCATGGTGTCATGGGGCCGCATGTTTGACACCCCTGGTTTAAGAGGTGGCTGTGGCCAGGAGAAGTAAGAGGCAGGAGTAGCGGGAAAGGGGGCTATGACAGGCAGCTAACCCACAGGCTGGGAGTAGGAAGGGAGTCATGTTGTTGGCAGCCAAGGGTTTGAGGCAGTGGGGAGAGAAGTGGCTGGTCTTTTTTTCCTTCCCAACAGGGCTCCTTGAATAGTGTGACAGGC